>NW_025047756.1:152500-210000 GCF_018831695.1 Puntigrus tetrazona | reverse complement strand
CTGCCGGTCCACTGGAGCGAGCTGGTGCCCTCTCGCGCAACACACACACACACACGCACACACACACACACACACACACAGACACACACAGACACACACAGACACACACAGACACACACACACACACACACACACACACACACACACACACACACACCTCTTCATCAGCAGCAGCACAGGGCAGCATGTATAAAGCGTGTCTCAGATGTTCCTGACCTGAAGTGGACACGATGATCTGGCAGCGGGTCAGGATGGCCAGCAGGAAGTCATTGTGAAACATGGACTGTGGAGGAGAACACATGAGCACTCAATGAGAACATGTCACCTGTGAAGTCAGCATGAAGGACACTACAGAGGGCACGCAGGTTACCGTTCTCCTGGGCCCAGAAGACGCTGGGCCTCCAGGTCAAACTCCTCCTTACTGATCTTCTGCTTGAACCAGAGCTTGAGATTGGCCCAATAACTGAGAACAAGATCAAACACATGGAGCTGGTTTATTATATTCCATCTACACTACCACAGCTGAGGAAGATCTCCATCACAGTCATACAAAGATGAGAACGAGCAGCATAAATGTTCCTGATTAAGAAAAAATAAAATTTAAATGCCAAAATCATTCCATGCAGGTATTCTGTACATTTTTCTACCATAAATATTAAAACTCATTTTTCATTAGTAACATTCATTGCTAAGAACTTCATTTGAACAACTTTAAATGTGATTTTTGCTCACTCAGATTTTCTAATAGCTGTATCTCTGACAAATATTGTCTGATCCTAACAAACCTGACATCAATCAAAATATTATTTCTTCAGCTTTCATAATGTTTTGTAGTCCAGGGTCTCATATGTTTGTTTTACCAAACAGCAAAATCAATCAATAAATAAAGTAAGGCCAGTAAGTGATGAAACTAATCAAACACTCAACACGTCAGATCGTTACACTGCTGTTATTACAAACGTTACATTATTTATTTACAGTAACAAGATACACACGAACAACAGATGACGTGAGAGCTACAACAAAACAAAAAGACAGCATTTGGAGCACAATTAATGTCAGAAAAGCGAATATGAGTGCTGTTCATAGCTGCTTTCAAACACGAAACCCGCGTCTGGAGACAGAAGAGAGCTTGAAGAGAAACAGATTCTTCTAAACTCGAGTCTGTGTCAGAAGATGATGAAGCAGAGACACACACTGGAGGAGAAACACTCACTGTTTGACATTATCTCCTATAGCATCGGTCAGGTTCTTCTTGGCTATCTCCAGTTCATCTCGCGTGAGCCGCCATAGTGACGCCGGGAAGCTGCGTCGACGCCTTCTTCTTCCGCTTCCTGTGGTTTGGCGGGTATCCTGTCGTAAAAGCTGAACAACGCCACCTTAAAAGATGTGACCCTGGAACACAAAACCAGTCATAATAGGTTTCTGAGATTGATACATAACATAAAGATGCATAAATAAGACAAGGTTCACAATGTGTGGCTTGTGTTTGGCAATATTTGAAAATCTGGAAACAGAGGGTGCAAAAATCTAAATAAGTCCTTAGCAATGCATAGCACATTGAACAAAAAATAGTTTCATGAAAAATTTCAGTCAACATTTAACAGCTTCCAGTTGATTATTTCCCATATCTAGGACACCTTTAGTAACACATTCCTTATCGCTGGATAAACACATGAATTCAGACTTCAATTACAAAAATACTTTTTCTTTTCTTCCTAAAATTCCTTACACTCTGTTAGTGACTATACTTCCTAGCTAGCATGCATACTCAAAATGTTTTATAGTTATATTTATTAATGATTGTAATTATAGTAATTGTTTTTAGAAAGGTTCTGTGGAGCCGTGTCTGAAAGCTGTTGAAGATTCGAGGAAGACATGATCAGAAGTTTTCTACGTGTCTCTGTTAAAGTTTTCAGCCGTTCATCATTAAACTAAGGCCGATCACATGTATGTCTTCAAAAGAGGGCTTCATCTGGAAAACATCTACTGTCTGCAAAGACCTGCTGAACGCCTTTATGAGTCTAGTTAACGTTTTCCATCATAAACCCGGCTCTCAAACTAGCTGTGTCTCATGAGAACATGCCAGCAATGTTTGTGAGTCATTGAGTCATGAGTTATCTATTAAAGACTTTTAAAGTAAATTCATCCTAATAGTGACAGCTAGTGTTCTGCCTGTGAGTGACACACAGGTCTAAATGATCCAGATAAATATTGCAGTTCTCTATTAGATCAACAATAACTCGTCCTCCAGTCCAGCAGGGGCAGTACCTCCACAGATAATGGTACTTGTATATCTGCAGCATAAATACTATCTTTCTTTTACTAACTTTTACCCAAACAGTTTAAACTCACAAAGGAAATGTGCTGTGAAACGTCATAAACTAAGGAGAAATAAGTCAAGGTTAAAGAAATATCTAGGATCCTGTATATGATGGCAGAGATGGGGAAGAATGTTAAAGAGGAGAGAGACAGCATGAGAAGAAGAAACTGGTTGATTCCTCATTCTTCATTAAAGGCCGCTGAGGAACAGGACAGGATAAGGCTTGTTCAGGGTCAGGATCACCGCCTAAACATTTCATTATCATTCTGATGAAAGAAACACATACATGAAGAAAGACTGGCCTTGAAAATCATACTGACAATTAGAGTAGTAGAGGTGGGAGAAAGAGTGAAAGAGTGTGTCTGTCTGTTCCTGAAAGAGGACTTGAGCAGGATGGTGTCTCAGACCTCTTTGTCTTCAGACTGCTGCGCTTTGGGTCAAGTTCAATGACGTCACAGCCTCAGAAACCTGAATATTTTCATCAATGTAATCATGTTTATCTTAAAACACACAGGGTTACTGCAGGATGTTTAAGCTTTCAAAAGTAAGGCTTTCTAAGCCTGTTTTTATAAGGCAGATTGAGATTTACAGAATGACTGTAAAAAGCATGATTTGCAGTTCAGATTCAGGTTTACACACACACACAATAAAATAAAATACAATTTCAGCCTTTCAAATTTAAAACCTCTGCTTTCTGAGATGGTTTGGAGTGTTGACAAACCATGCAAGTGTGAAAACACCCTTAAACGTATATTAACACACACTTCTTGGAGTGTTTCAGTGGTTTTGAGTACAGCTCACATCAGGAGCCACACTGGAATCATTATCTGTATGGGAGTGATCCACAGGACCTTCAAATGTAGACACCCACAGAAAGATTTAAGAATCACACAGTCTGAGACTCAGTGATTGCTGAACAAACCTTTGATATAAAGACGGACCAGACTGTGTGAACGTGGATGCAGTAGTGTGTGAAAGAAGACGACCAGACAGATGATCACTTAATCATTTCTCTCTGTGTTCTTTATTTCTCAGATTCAACACTGATGGAAGCAATGAAGTACATGAACACAGTCAGTACTACAGAAATTCAGAGACTGTGTGTGTGTGTGTGTGTGTGTGTGTTGCTCATTTCAGTTTCTGGAAATCAGCAGTTACTAACAACATCAAGTATGCTCCTGTATTATATCAGATCTGTTCAGATGAGCTTATGAGAGTCTGTCAGAACACAGAGCATTAATCTTATACAGATCCTCCTGTACAACACGTGACTGAATCTATGACAGCCTTTTTTATATAAAAACAGATTTTATATGAAAACTGATAAAAATGACATGAAGAAGAGCAGATACACAGAAGACCTCAAACATGATTACAGACATCTGAAACTAATCCACATGCATAACCTTTACATATATATACCTATATATATATATGAAGTATACATTTTATTCTGCAGAAAACAACATGGCATATGTAATAGAAATTTGCAAGTAAAAAAATAAAAATCCTAAATTTATAGATATCTAAAATGCAATGACATTACAAAGACGTTTTTGGTTTTATGTCATCAGTAGAGATGCGTTACACATAAGATACTAGAAATAATTTAAAAAGCATTACTGTCCATAAACAAGTATGTTGAGATTTGAATAACTCCTTTCGAGTCTGTGTAGACCATACTTACATGTTCAATACACAAATATACAAGCTGTACATGCTGCTTTTCAGAGACTCCTCTGAGAGCCGATCATGACTTTGGAGACGGTTGACGATGGCGCTGGCGGGCTGCTCGGGTCGCGGTTCGCAAACACGTGACACACGTTCTCCTGACCGCTGCCCGCTTTCCTCGCCACGAACCCAAGATCCTGCCGAGAGAGGAAGTAGTTTAGTGAGTCAATCTCTCACCAGAACAACTGACAGGTCTGCGGCTCTGCCGTCCGTCACGTTTACTAGATTTAACTCATTAATTACATGCGTCCAAATACACCACAAAAGACAAAAAGACTATTTAAAGCTATTTCTGTGTTAAATGTTAAAAGTAGTAGCTTTACAAATAAATATTTGAATGAAATACATATAAACATATAAGCTAATGGATATGGAACATGAAACAAAAGAGATTTGTTTTTATTATTCATGTAGCTGATGGGGAGTCATTGATTACCAACAGTCTTCAAAATACATTCTTTCATTTTCCACAAACATAAGTAGTGAATCTACTCATGTCCGTTCACACTCAGTACTCACTTTGCTGAGGAGCAGCCGCCTCTGTTTCCATCTGTGAATGAACAGAGACACAAAGAAAAATAAGTATGAGACGACAGAAACATGAGAAGAGTAAAGTGAAATGAAGCAGAATGCACTCACTTCCGATCCTGTGGGTCCAGAGCACAGAAGATGACGGCGTTTACAGCGTAGTGTCTCGGAAGAACAGCCTGTGAGTGAGTGAGTGTGTGTGTGTGTGTGTGTGTGTGTGTGTGTGTGTGTGTGTGTGTGTGTGTGTGAGTGAGGAGTGAGTGAGTGAGTGAGTGAGTATGTGTGTGTGTGTGTGTGTGTGAGTGTGAGGTGTGAGAGTGAGTGAGTGAGTGTGTGTGTGTGAGAGAGTGAGTGTGTGTGTGTGTGTGTGTGAGTGTGAGAGGTGTGTGGAGTGAGAGAGTGAGTGAGTGAGAGAGTGAGTGAGAGACAGTGTGAGTGGATGTTAGTGGACTTTCCTCAGCTTCAGATACATGAACAGACAGCAGCATTTGATGTGATTTCAATTTTCTTTTTCCCTTTGGAGTGTTGTTGTAAAGATAAGATCCTAAAGTTGCAAAGACTGAAGTCTCAAAACCAAAGAGATATTCACTGTTCCAGAACAGTTGAACACTAATATTAAAGTGTGTTCAGCACATTTACGGAAAACTGATTCCTGAATCTCTGCTGAGTGTAACAGAGACTATAAAGAGACTGATTCTCTACAAGAACAGTCTGGAGCTTCTGACTCACAACCTTTAAGTGTTTTCTTATTAAAAGAATCTGCTTCCCACTGGAACGAATGCCTCGTTTGTAATGTGATTAAAACCGGCCTTCTGAGCAGCTTAAACCAGTTATTGACTGTTAAGTATTAACAGTTTAGCAGTTAAACCTAAGCCGTGGGATAGGGTTAATAAATGTTTTCATTGTTTTAAGAACAAATGACTCTAATATTAACAATGTATATTCTGTGAAACTACAGTGTTTTTTGCTTTTAGATGTATTTAAGCTTGTTGTAGAGGACTCTCATGAAATACTAGAACACTTTAAGACAGTATTTAAGCTTCCCCGTGAACTTGTGTGTGTGTGTGAGGGCTGCATTACTTTCTCTGGTTGTCGGTGAGCGTGATTCCCTGCGAGGACACTTTGAAGTGCATCACGGTGGAGGAAGGGAGCGAGTGGCACTCAGGACCACGGCGGTGGCCTTCTGCACCGCCTGATTCCCGTCAGAGACTCCATCTCCACCGAGCCCAGGAACCACACGTTACAGGCTGAAACACACGTGATCACGACAGCGTGAGGTTAAGAGCTGAGAGATTACACTCAGGTATCTTCACTGGACACACCTGCTCCTTGTTTGCAGCAGCTCAGCCGCAGAGTTGGTGATGGACTGTGATGAAGAGCTGACAGCGCCTCCAGAGGATCTGAGGAGAAATATTGCACCCAGCTTTAGTCTTATTATAATCATGTACACTCACGAGTTGCTCATAACCTCCACATAATGAGCTCATCAGGATTTAACAGTGCTTAGAAACTACTGGAGAAGTCACTTTTCTCATTAAAGCTGCACTTATTTGATCACAAATACAGTGAAAAATACAGTAATGTAAAAAAAAAAAAAAAAAAAAAAAAATATATATATATATATATATATATACATACACACACATTTCATTATATTTTCTATTGATTGTGAATGAACGTGTGTGATTTTGATGGTTGTAGTGAACAGTATGAGATGAATACCTCTGTCAGGAATGATGAGTTTACAGGGAAGAGCCAGAGGAGTGATGGAGTGCTGACAGACCAGAGCACTTAGACTGCCTGCACCACACACACACACACACACACACACACACACACACACACACACACACACACACACACACACACATCAGCGTGAGAGAGAGAGTCACACAGCAGCATGAATCCATCACAGGTCAGATGAACTTACCAAAGTAGGGTTCGTTTGGACATCCCTTGAGCCGGACGCCCCGCGCCGAACACTCGATCAGAAAGTGACGCACCAGCTCGCTGGACAGATCCACTCCTGACACACACACACACACACACACACACATATAGATAACCTCCCATTTAAGTAGCTTAAAGAGAGACACATTCTTACTGATTCAAAGTAATAAATGATTATGTGAACACACAGATGAAGGACTCTCCGATCGGAAGGTCTCACCTCTCCGGCTCTGCAGGGCTGATGGTGGTGGTGTGGACACCTTCATGGCCAGTCCGTACGCTCCTTTGAATGAGTGACTGTCCCTCACGATGAAGGAGCCAGGCTCCTTGTCCTTCAGGAGAGCGATAGCTGCGTGAGAACAGAGAGCGGTCAGATGAGCGCCAGACACCGTCTGTCAGCCGTCACGATCGGACCATACCTTGCTCCCGAGCGATGTCAGGCTTGTACCAGTACTTGGAGGTGTCCTGCCGACGGTTGACGGTCAGCCCGTCCGAGGGCAGCACGCTGGGGAAGGGGATGCTGAGCGAGCTGCCGCTGTGAGGACTGGAGAAACCGCTGGGAGACACCGAGCCTTGAGACAGCTCTCCGTCAGACTCCAGCGCCTCCAGCTTCTCCTCAGACGGCTGCAGGACAGGGCTCGGGCCGCGCTCAGAGGAGAGCTGTGGGCGCTCGGAGCGGGCAGAGACTGACCGGAGGACGGGGCTGAAGCTCACACAGTCTACAGATCTGCATCGGCAACAACCAACACACTACTGTCATCATCAACTGAAGAACATGCTGCTGATATCATTAATAACTCAACAACACACTAATGTCATCGGTAACAATTCAACAATTCGTTTTCACAGCAGGTTTTACATTAGTTTCTTCAATCTGATCTTACAGGGTCATGAAATGCATTTAAATTCAAAAACGTATTAAAATATAAAAAAAAGCATATTAAAAGTGCAAAACAACTTAACCCACATTGAGCTCATTGGTCCTTATTCTTCACTCTTTTCCAGTTTACAGTGACTATCTACCCAACAGTAAGAACTATAAATCAGATGCGCTCTCCAGATGATCTGATCTTCCCAATGAACATCTCAGCACTTAACCACTGCCCAGACTCTGACAGGAATCCAGGTGAATGAGTTACTGGACTCAAGACCAAGATGGGGTCAGCTCTATTATCTGGTGGACTGGGAGGCTATGGACCTGAAGAGAGACCATTGGTAGAGCCCTGACTGTGCTCCACTTCCTCTGTACTCATTTCCTGTTTGAGTGCTTCATATTCAGAGACCATACTTGAACTCACTGCGAAGCTTTGCCTGTTTACTTGCTTTACCCAGCATTATTCTGTGCATGATTCTGCCTGGTTCTCTGATTTTTGGTTGTCTGGATTATCTGGTTTGTATTGGTTACTGATTGGACTGATGTTTCTTGGACCCGATCACTCTTTGTATGTTGACAGATTAGCCTGCTACTCTGGTTTTGACTGTCTGCCTTCTCATATCCATTTGTGGTAACTTTCTTTGATAAACTCCACACACAGATTCTAACTAAGACTCAGAATCCTTGTTACAGTTTATAGATATGTATTATTCCAATATTATAATCAAAGCATGGCATCAATACAGTCTGGACAATACAATACAGACCAGAACATCCAGTGACCCAGAGAAGACAGGTCAGGATTTCAGCTATTCTTTCTTTCTGTTAAACCTGGCACTGTGTTATACATGAATGAATGAATGAATGAATGAATGAATGAATGAATGAATGAATGAATGAATGAATGAATGAAGGCTGTACCGGCCAGAGAAGGCCGTGACTCCAGTGATGTATGGTCGGGTGATGCTGGAAACCTTCATTTGAAGCTCCAATGAATCCTGTGTTCTCTCTCATATCTGAAAGAACAACATGAACACATCTGCTCAGGTTCACAGGACAACACTGACCGTGAGGAGTGTGTCCTGAAATCCACTAAAACAGGTCAGAAGAGAGAATCGTGTGAGTTACCGTGTTCAGCTCTACAGGATCCGAATGAAGGAGACGGCGTCTGTCTGAACGCTGAGTAACACATCATGCTCTTCACTGGAGACAGAGATCAAGACACACACACACACACACACACACACACACACACACACACACAGAGATCAGTGTCTAACAGACAGCGGGTGAAGAGTGGATGTGTGCAGATGATTTTAACATCATTTCAACCTGAATACTGATGATACTCTTGATAATGATTTATGACTGAACCAAAATACAAACAATTAATATACTACTCTGCAAGAAATATCTCAACTAGTGTCCTAGTGTGTGTGTGTGTGTGTGTGTGTGTGTGTGAGTTACCGTATGGAGTGGGTGGTGTGATGGGAAAGGCTGGTGTTGAAGGCATCACATCACTGCCAGTGTCCAGTGAACTGTGAGATGAGTACTGTACACCATCTGCTCTGAACACTTTGCATGCTGCACACACACACACACACACACAGACACACACACACACACACACACAGAATCACTGGACAGGTCTAGCAACACAGTCAATGCAGGAATAACAAAGCTATTATTGATTGTGACAAATATATATATATATATATATATATATATATATATATATATATATATATATATATATTATGCACTTTTTCTAAATTAAATAAGCAAATGGAAAATATTAAATTAAAGTTTTTACTCAAATTGTTTTGCTATTAATATAATTTGCATTAAACTAGTGTATTGAATGAAAGTGATGTAATTAATGAAAAATTAAGATGTCTTCATGATCTTTTCAGAAATCAGTGTGTGTGTGTCACCTGTGTGTGTGTGTGTTTGTGTATGCTGCAGTGGTCAGTGTGTGTGTGTCAAGCAGCGGTCAGTGTGTGTGTGTCACCTGTGTGTGTGGTGCTGCAGTGGTCAGTGTGTGTGTGTCACCTGTGTGTGTGGTGCTGCAGCGGTCAGTGTGTGTGTGTGTGTGTGTGGTGCTGCAGTGGTCAGTGTGTGTGTGTGTGTGTGGTGCTGCAGTAGTCAGTGTGTGTGTGTGTGGTGCTGCAGTGGTCAGTGTGTGTGTGTCACCTGTGTGTGTGGTGCTGCAGCGGTCAGTGTGTGTGTGTGTGTGTGCTGCAGTAGTCAGTGTGTGTGTGTGTGTGGTGCTGCAGTGGTCAGTGTGTGTGTGTGTGTGGTGCTGCAGTGGTCAGTGTGTGTGTGTGTGTGGTGCTGCAGTAGTCAGTGTGTGTGTGTGTGGTGCTGCAGTGGTCTGTGTGTGTGTGTGTGGTGCTGCAGCGGTCAGTGTGTGTGTCAAAGCAGCGGTCAGTGTGTGTGTGCCAAAGCAGCGGTCAGTGTGTGTGTGTGTGTGTGTGGTGCTGCAGCGGTCAGTGTGTGTGTCAAAGCAGCGGTCAGGTGTGTGTGTGTGTGTGTGTGGTGCTGCAGCGGTCAGTGTGTGTGTGTGTGTGTGTGCTGCAGCGGTCAGTGTGTGTGTGTGTGTGTGGTGCTGCAGTGGTCAGTGTGTGTGTGTGTGTGTGGTGCTGCAGTGGCAGTGTGTGTGTGTGTGTGGTGCTGCAGCGGTCAGTGTGTGTGTCAAAGCAGCGGTCAGTGTGTGTGTGTGTGTGTGTGGTGCTGCAGCGGTCAGTGTGTGTGTGTCAAAGCAGCGGTCAGTGTGTGTGTGTGTGTGTGGTGCTGCAGCGGCCAGTGTGTGTGTGTGTGTGTGTGTGTGGTGCTGCAGTGGTCAGTGTGTGTGTGTGTGTGTGTGGTGCTGCAGCAGTCAGTGTGTGTGTGTGTGGTGCTGCAGTGGTCAGTGTGTGTGTCACCTGTGTGTGGTGCTGCAGCGGTCAGTGTGTGTGTGTGTGTGGTGCTGCAGTGGTCAGTGTGTGTGTGTGTGTGTGTGTGTGTGTGTGCTGCAGCTGTCAGTGTGTGTGTGTGTGTGTGTGTGTGTGTGTGTGGTGCTGCAGCAGTCAGTGTGTGTGTGTGTGTGTGTGTGTGTGCTGCAGCAGCAGTGTGTGTGTGTGTCACCTGTGTGTGTGGTGTGTCAGCGGTCAGTGTGTGTGTGTGTGTGTGTGCTGCAGCGGTCAGTGTGTGTGTGTCACCTGTGTGTGTGGTGCCGTAGCGGCCAGTGTGTGTGTTTCTGCAGTGTTCAGGTTCAGTGTCCAGGCCGTCTGTCCTCTTTCCTCCAGTGAGCTCTGTCCTTCACTGCCTTTGGGCTCTTAATGAATCTGTGCTCTGATGAGATGAGACACACACACACACACACACACACACACACACACACACACACACACATACATGCAAACATTCAAAAGTTATATTTTATGCCAATTGTGAGGGTTCTCAGGATGAAGGAAATATTCCTGCACTTTCTCCTGATTTCTCTCAACATGGCAAACACCAGAGCTGTCAGTCAGTACATGGAGAATGAAGCATGCACTGATTGTACTATAATCACGATCATAAACCATCACTGAATAACAAGAACAATCGCCTTGTGTTTGCTCATGAAACTCTGGCACAGATCACGAATAAAGACACGAGTGTGTGTGTGTGTGTGTGTGTGTGTGTGTGTGTGTGTGTGTGTGTGTGTGTGTGTGTGTGTGTGTGTGTGAATGTGTGTGTGTGTGTGAGAGAGAGAGAGAAACACACACAGCTGTTCCACAGACAGTCTGGAAATGACAAATTCATGTGGTTTAATAAGAGCCACAGCTCCATTCCTCCATTTCTCGCTGGGGTGTATTTGTAGCGTATAGTCAAAAATATGATGTATTGTATATATTGTATGGGTCAATATGACAGATTTTTCTTTTATGCCAAAAATTATTAAGTAAAGAAATTTTTTGTAAATATATCAAATTATGATTTTCTGATTAGTAAAACTTTTGATTAGTTAATACAGTATGCATTGCTAATGACTTCCTTAGAACAACTAGAACAGCGGATGTTATGAATTGCTTGCCTCCTCAGATTGCTGATTTTCAATTGTGTTATCAACCCTCGATAAATACATACAGTCATCACTCAACACAAGTCTTTCTGCTTCACTCATAAGGTTTGAAAATGATAGAAAGAGCATGTTTGTGTGAATGAACACACAGAAGAGCGTGAGTATGAGTGATCTCACCTGTTTGACGCTGGTCGGAGCGCTTGCTCCAGCGTGCTCGGCTGAAGCAGCTGGGTTTAGTGGAAATGGGCACAAAAGTGGGATCCAGGTCCAGGATGAGCTGGTTGAGCTGATGGATGGAGTTATCGATGTCCAGCGCCAGAGAGCTGAACTCCTCATCGTGTTTCTTGTCCGTGTCTTGGCTCTGAGAGACGGTGGAGCTCGAAGGACAGCGGTTCTGCACTGAAACAACAAAAACCAGCACCTCATTCACTAAAGTGCTCATTCGTACTAATCCAATGGAAAATCACGATTCCATCTTTTAGACTCAAAATAATACTGTCAGGTTATACTTAAGATACACAGTAAATAATTAGCCCTAAAAAGGCACTGACACAGTCTTTTTTAACTATGCAATTAGGAGTTTCTCTTTCAAATGCAACATTTACCATAGGAAAGTATTTAAATGAATTAGGCAACGAGATTTACTAACATTTTTGCACTTGTTAAATTACTGGCTATTACTTAACCGCCAGCAAATACACAGGGAAACAGCAGCAGGTTTATTGAACAGACAGGTGGATGAAAGCAAGACGAGTGCAGGTGAGTGTATGGGGAATGGTGAGGGTTCTTGCTTCTTATCTGAGAGTTAATGAGTCCTTCTTTTCCAGGAGATTCAAGAAGAACAGGGAACATGGAGATGGAGCACAGGAGCTGAGGACAATGAGGTTAGACTTGGGATCTGAGGCTCTCTGTGAGATGAATGTGGAAACTGAAGTCTCGGAAACAGAAGCTAGAGTCTTCTTAACTCTGCTAAAGGGCTGGAGCTGATTTGGGGATGTGCTCTGAGGTGGATGCGTGGTCAGAATGAGATTCTCATATGGGCTTTTCCCTGAATTTTGGGGTCAAGGTGCACTCATAGCCAAACTCTGGATTTGGAACGAACTCTAAACTAGTTCAGACTGTAGTGGCTTCTGTACTTAAAGGATGATTCACCCAAAACTGAAAATCATCCTGTCTTGTACTCACCTTTGAAGCATCTTAGGTCTATGTGACTTTCTTCTTTCAGTCAAATCCAATCAGAGTTATAATTACAATTATCCTTCCAAGCATTTGAATTGGTTTAAACGGGTGATAAGAAGCTGCAAAATAATGTGCACTTTGGAGGTTCAGACAGTTTCTGTTAAAACTCAGATTGGATTCGTCTGAAAGAAGAAAGTCACACACACCCAGGATGCTCCAAACAGTTTCGGCAATATTACTCCATAAAGCACAGAACTGGCGGCCATGATAGGTTATGACTTAGATGAAGGATCATATAAAATGCATCAACTCTTCTTGGGCATTCAAGAGTACCACAGATCTTCTAAGCCTCCTTGAAACTAAACTATCAGATCTGAGTTGCTCATTGTGGATGGAGCAAATACACAGAGGACATAGAGGTAAATGCCAACAACAGCAGGTTTATTGAACACAGACAGGTGGATGAATGAAGGTCATTGATTCCAGGTGAGCATGTGGGGAATAGTGAAAGTTCTTAGTTCTTATCTACATAACAGCAGGTAAGAGTCAGGTACATATGTAACGATCCAGAGGAGCAAAGCAGCAGTGGAGCTGAAGAGAACACGGAAACAGAGCGCTAAGTAACAAGGTAACGATTCTATAGAAAACTGTGAGACCAGACAATGTGACAGGAGCTTGATGCAAGGAGCTTGATTAGCGTTGATTCCCATGACTGCCATGTTATTTTTATTTTGCTTCAGGAAATAAAAAACTACTTGGAACCTTCATCCAGGAGTCATGCAATACCAGCTCAATCTGACCATTTATTGTGCTCTATAACTTTTATATAATATTCATTCCTGTTAGATTTTTTTGTGCGCATGAGAGAATTGTGTGTTGTGTTTTTCAAAAAGCATATTACTATATTGAAAAGTCAGAGGCTGGGAAGTAGTGTATAGTATTGCAGATTTGGTGTGTGCTTCTGCTGTTCAGCTTTCAGAAACGGTGTGACAGTAATTCTGTGTGTAAGTCGTAAGACTGTTGTGTTTGTTTGTGCTCACCGGGGGCTTTAGGCAGCAGCTCCTGCAGGTGGTGGCTGAAGCGTTCCTCCGCGGCGTCCTCCTCCGGCAGGTACGAGTACTGCTGAGCGGCGACCAGCTGCTGCTGATGGACCCAGGTCTGTGTGGAGTATCCGGCGTGCTGGAACGCGTGAGGCTCGTCTGTGCGGCCGGGGCTGCCGAAGCCATCTGACAGCAGTGAGTTCTGGCTGCTCTTGTGATAGGACGAGGAGAGCGTGCCCAGACTGTCCATGCTGTGCAGGTCGTGCCGCAAGGCCAGCGCCTCGTCGTCCAGGATGTCGGTCTCGCGCTCCTTCGGTCCTTTCTCGAGTCTCGGCGGCAGCTCCGGAGCAGCGCAGCCTCGGCTCATCTCGTCCAGGCCGAAGCCGCTGAGCAGCCGCTTGAGCTCCACGCGCTCCTGCTGGCTGGGCTGCGGGGTTCTGGGCCAGCCGTCGGTGCGCAGCGAGGCACTGGACAGACCCGAGTCGCTGCTGGCCGAGAGCGTGTGGTCAGGGCTGGAGGAGAGCGTGGCGCTGCCGTTCCTCCTCACCGAGCATCGGTCCACCGTGAGACACTGGAGAGGAGCCGCTGGAGAGAGAGGATGTGAAGGGGACCGGCTGAAAATGTATTCAGATTTTGTTCTACAATATTATCAACATTCAAGGTATATTGAAATTTAAAAAGCATGATTTCAGTTAGGAGGAGGCCACAAGACGGCACGTGACTATATTTAGAAAAAAAGTGCATGCTTAAAATAATGTTCATAAACCATATCTAAACAAGTTCTCAAAATGAAACAATTTTGACAGCCCTACACTGCATGATGAAAACAAGGATCATTGTAAGGAAGCTGCTCTTCTCTGTCATTCACCAAATGAAAAGCGCACTTGATTGAAATAAAGTTGTGAATTAAAGTGTAACCGTATTCTGATAGACATTCTACTAACAGTAAGTAACTACATGTCAACTAGCAGTCATTAGAGTATTAGTAGACAGAGTTACTTACAGTTAGAAGTCTAAAGCGGACTATCAAATAAAGTGTAACACTTCTTATAGCGTCTCATATTTCCGGTCTGAATGCAGTGAACAGGTGTGTGTTCCAATAATGCTGTGCATCTGTGCTTGTTTCCTCCTGAACTGAAGAAGGACAGTCACTGAGACTCAGGGGTGGGGCTACTCTTCCATATATGGAGACTGGAATGTAAACGCAGGGGGCGGAGCATGACAGGAGGGGCGGGGCACCGGTGTCCCTGTTTGACACATCACATACGATTATACATACGAATATATTTTCTCTTTTGTTTTAATTTAACATGATAGTTTTTACAGTGTGTGCTATTTTACTAAAGAAAGTCATTTCTAAAGTACAGTGTAATATTGAAACACGAAAGGTCTGTAAATTGAGGCCAGTCCTGTGAAGCCTGAGATGATTCTGGGACAAAATGGGACGAAATGACAAAGCAGAAGAGCTCTTCAATCTGGAGATAAAAGCAAAGCTCTTCCACATCTAAACACACGACTCAGGCCTTCAATTAACAGACGCTCACATAGTTTATATGTGCACTTTAGATGAGAGAAATAAGAAGAAAAGGGGTACTCTGTCAGAAAACACATAAATAAAGATACTTTTAGATGATTCATTAATATTTGGAGTCCTTGGATCGCTAAACGAGTGCTTAATGAACTAACTTTTGGCAAAATCTCAAATTCAACCAACACAACTTTTTCTTTTTTGTCTGTAGCTGAAAATTAGTCTGTGCACATTTACATTAATTTTTCCAGAACAGGTCACAGATTCTTTCTATAATGAAAAAGCCTTATTGTGCGTCTCAGTGGCAAAACACAGCAGTGTTTTCTTACTTATGTGAATTTGCATTTGAACTAAACTTCATAACTTTCAGTCACATGACCGCTTGAAGACCCGGAGGGCAAAACCTCTATCGAGCCACAAATATTTAGATCACCTCTCAGAAGAATAAAACAAAGACATGTGAGCTAAATGCTGGTAAAGTTTAGGCTATTTGAAATCCATATGGCATGCACACACCACAATATTTCAATCAACAAACATAGTGCCTTAAACAACAGATTTTGTTCACACCTTATTAAACGAAGGGTTACTCCAAACTAAAAATTAGATTTTGTCATTAATCGCTTATCGTCTCGTTGTTCCAAACCCGTTTAATCTTGATTTATCATTGGAACACAATTTATTAAGGATATTTTAGATGAAAACAGGGAGGCTTATAACTCTCCCACAGAATTCCATGATAGTCCTGAACCATGAATATTTCTCTAAAGCTGCTCGATGCAGAAAGTCAAACCATTTCATCTAAAGTTTGCATTAAAATCATTTCTTTTTCTGCCTTTTTCAGACATGCATTGAGAGAGATGTATGGCATCTGTATTGTGTTTTGTCATCAAAAGCAGCCAGAATTAGCCAGCACAAACAAAACATTATAATTACAATTCCAGTCGACTTCCTGCCAAAACCTCAGCATCACAGCTGTGTGAGTCAACAAGACTGACCACAGATCAGCTGAACCCTCACAAACACGGGCAGGACCGAAGCTTGTCAAAGAGCTTCATCTGATGGGTTTCTCGAGCTGTAATCCGATCGCAGCCCAAATCATAAAGTCATTTGCTCCAAAACGATGCTCTGTTTTCTTCCTGTGGTTCTGGTTCCTCCTTTAGTGGCTCTGGCTCTACGACACACACGGGACGGACCGTATGCTGGAGTCTCATACTAGGTCTGGAGGCTTGTTCGAATCGCTCGCTCCGGTTAGTGATGCTAGCCCGAGGAACCAATGCAGTGTATGGATATTCCTCATGAAGCAAGCTCTGCAAAAGACAGCACTGTTATCCGACGGCCTCCTGTAACTCGAGGCCTGGGATACACAGGGAGTGTGTGTGTGTGTGAAAACAGTCTGCCGCAGGAATGCTCCTCAGAACGGGGCGTCTGTTTGTGCTTGATCAAACCCTCGTCATTAAAGGTGCTGGAACTTGTTTCCATGAATATGTTTTATGCAAAACAGCTGTGGGGGACCTGTGATTTTGGCCAGACTATTCCTGTGTGTGTGTGTGTGTGTGTGTGTGTGTGTGTGTGTGTGTGTGTGTGTGTGTGTGTGTGAGTTTGTGACGGGTGTGAATTCAGCAGAGCACATGAAGTCCTGCCATCAGCCTCACCGCAGTCAGAAAAGATGCATGGACTCTCGGGGTGGTTTCAGCGCGTGTGTGTGTGTGTGTGTGTGTGTGTGTGTGTGTAAAACAGCAAAGCCACAGTACAGAAAAAGACAGACTGAAAATTGCCCAACTATGCAAAACAACATTTAAGACGAGCTCGGGCAGCAGATGTGATGTATAATGAAACTGAAGGAGGTTATCTATGCTTTAGAAGGTCAGTGGGGTTGGGAGATATACTGGTTAACATGGTTAACTGGTAGAAATTGGTCATTTTGGAGTCTATCGTGATTACATGCTCAGGCGACATTGCTGTGTTGAAAACGTTCACATGTGTTTTTAAAAATGCAATTTTAAGCCATTAAAACACAATCAGCAGTGAAAGAGAACTCATTTGTCTGAGAAACAGTGCTCGTAGAGAGAGGGAGTGTTGAACAGATATTCTTCCACTTATATATAGGGTTAAATACACACTCACTCAATATGCCTTTTCAAGTGAAAGCAAACAGCTGAGAAAGAAAACATATATATTAGATACGGGCAGATCTTAAAGTGACAGCAGTGTAATATTCCCGCTGTCATTCATTCATGTTCATCAAACAATAAAAGAGAGAATCTGTTCTGACTAAATCACTTTTTAAACTTTAATATAACATTAATGACTTCAGCTTGAGGGTTTTTTTGTTTGGTTTTATTTCTATTGTGATAAGACTTTAACAGTAGGGGCGTGATAATCCATGGATATTTAAAAAATACATTTATTTATATTTCTGAAAGGAAGATTAAAATGTGACATACACAAATATAACTTGAGCATGTCTACTACAACAGGCTGAGTTTCTCACAGATTTTTGTTTGGGTTTCAGTTAAGATGCTAAGCTTGTGGAGTTTAACAGGAGAGCTAAACTCAAGATATATAAAGCACTATTGCTCATGTGATATAATAATTAATATATAATATAATATATTTAAATAAGTAAAGAAGGACAACAGAGAGGACCGAAGACTAAACAAACCACTGTTACTGGTTTAAAACAATATGCATAAGCCTTATTTGGACACACGTTTGGAAATTATGTAAAAAACTAATACCAGTTTGGTTAAGTGAATGATTAAATGACTCAACGAACGTTTGATTCATTCCCTAAAGAATCAGTATTTTCATGAACCAGTTGAGTAAATGATTCAGAGACAGAATCAGGACAGTTCTGTGACGTGACTGAGACGTGAGAAGTGTTCATTAAAACAGGATACATACAAATTAAACTCCTATTTTTGAACTTAAGTTGCTGGACACACTAGAACATAAAACATGCAATAAACATTTGTTCTTTTGTTTGTTTGTTGTTTTTGTATTTAGATAATAATGAGAGATTGATCGCAGCATATAATCCTTGTATGATTTTTACTGAATATTTTTGCCAACAAATGGATCATTGAGTCACTACTGATGAGCTGCTGATAAATATAATGTAGAAACTTTCATTTTCTGTAAAGCTGCTTTGCAACGATTTGCTTTTTTGAAAAGTGCTATATAACTTAAATAGAAGTACAATATGATGGTTCTGTGACAACAATAAACATATTGCTGATAAATGAACAACAGACTCGAGTATCTTTGAGGGGATGTGAAGCATCATATAATCTCAAGCACATGGTCTCACTTTAATAAATAATCATCCACGTCGTCCTACCTTCTGCAGTGCAGATGTTCTGGTAGGAGTTCCACTTGGAGAGAGAGTCGGCGCTCATGTAGTCGACGGTCACCTCTGGGCCGTTGTGCCAGCGCTCTGAACCTGGTGAACAACAAGAGCATGACGTACGGAGAAACCTCAGTGTTACCTGACAAGAACACAAAAACCCACCTGAAAGTCTTTCTGGGCCATCGGAGAAAAGCAGCTCCACTTTCCCATACTCTGGAAATCTGGCATCTGAAATAGAAACATCAGGACATCAAGACCTGACATCAAGGCTTTTTCATTCTGAATAAGCTCCTGAACGGGTCACTGCGCCTGCAGCGCTCAGACGGCCGTCTCTGACCTTTGTTAGCCTGCTCCATGTCGTCTTTCTGAAACACGAGGCTGTAGGCCTGAACGGCTCCTGTGTGAAACTGAACTCTGAAAACAGCGTCTCGCTCAGAACGACCGCTCTTATGGAAGCATTTCACCTGAAGAGAGAGAAGAGAACGCTGATAGAGAGAAGAAAGAAGAAAACACTCACAGAGAGAAGAGAGAAAGAAGACAGAAAGAAGAGAACACTGATAGACACACAGAGTTCCTCGCTGATATAGAGGCATAGATGAATAGGTCTGATCACCAAATAATTTTTCTCCATTACATTTACTTTCTTGTGGTTTATAAGGTATTTACCTTCTTTATCATCTTTTTAATCAAGCATCTAAAGAAATTCTAATCATAAACCTGTTCTGTCTAGATTTAAATCTAGAATTCTCTGCTCGGATTCGTTTTCAGCTGGCATGATTCAGGGATGAAAAAGTGCATCATTTCTTTCTGTTTTTGACCAGCGTGTGTCCTGTGTGACGTTTATAGAGTTTATTCAGGGTTTGTTTGTACCATGATGTCTCCTTTCAGAAGCTGAGCTGGTTCCAGAGCGACGTGAGATCCTGTCTCTGAGAGCGGCTCCAACGTGACTGCTTCACAAACCAAATCAAATCAGGGTTTTATCATTGACTGACGCTAAACATGAAAAACATGCAGAACTAAAACACTAAAGCTGCTTTTACTAAAAGTAAAAACAGTGAATGAAATATACTACAAACACTAATAGCATATCTACGTTACTAAAAGCACGCATGAGCAGAGTGTGACGGGTGACTCACTAGACTCGGAGACATACACCACCTGCATCCCCTGATACACCTTCAGATACAGCTGACAGCCTGCAGGAGACACAAGAGCTCACGTTACAGCTGACCCGGTCGGCTGGACCGCTCACGCTTACTGAACTGACCTCCTGTGGGGTCAAAGCGAGGACGCCGTGAATGATGACGCAGTGCAGGAAGAGAGGAGACGTGTTCATCTTGATGGAGCCGCTCAGGAGACTGTTGAGGATCCTCACGTACCTGAAACAGAATAATGTGTGTTCAGCACTCCATCTCCTCATGTCTTCTGTCTCTGGAGCAGGGTCTCAAACTCAATTCCTGGAGGCCGGAGCCCTGCAAAGTTTAGATGCAACCCTAATTAAACACACCTGATCCAGCTAATCAAGTACTTCAGACATGCATGGTATATGTGTTTTAGCAGGGTTGAATCTAAACTCTGCAGGGCTCCGGCCCTCCAGGAATTGAGTTTGACACCCCTGGTCTGGAGGATAGTTTATGCTTCTGGTGTCAGATCTGGACTGATTTTATCAAGTAAAGGTCAGAATAACTGCAGTCATATCTCCAGATGAACTCTTACGGGACTGAAGCAGCTCAGCTTTACTTGATTCTCCATCAATCTTTTTCTACAAGAATCTGATCATCAGGACCTTTGGAGGAGCTTTACTTTCACTGTTCCTACAAAACATCTTGCACCTTCTAAGGGGCCTTTATTTCTTCAGCTTTCCATCAGCACTGCATTATATGTTTGGATCATATTAATCTCATCTTACTGAGACATATTACTGGAGATATAGAGCGATCTCTGATAAGATCAGGGCTGGTGAACCCCAAAATGCTTGTTTTAAAATCAGTTTAGGCCAATAAAAGTGTAAATGCAAAGAAATATTTTGATGATAATGTAAGAAGAGCTAGCAAAGAAAGGTCGAGATCATGTGTGCCAATCACCTTTTCTGAGACGGCGTCATCAAAGCAGAAACCTTGTCATCATAGAACTTCCTCATGGCGAAGCGATCTAAAGCCTGGTCCGCGCTGTCAGGAAGATACCAACACATTCACACCAATCCATCCACAGCATCACATCAGACCACAGCAGCTTGAACACTCGATGATGAAGATGAGAGCAGCCAAAACTCACAGCATCCGGTGTCTGAGAAACTGTGTATCGTTTATCATTGTTTCGGCACAAAACACCTTCAACGACCACATCAACACAATACAAAACTGAATAAAAGTCTACAGTAGCACCGCATAGACAAAAATTCAAATTCTAAAAAACCATGAAATACTATGCAGCTTTCAGTTTAATTATCCTCTATATAGAAGAAGAAACCTAAGAATAATAATGTGCTTCAAACATGGAGTGAGCAATATTTACTGCAATGAACTGAATACTTTTGTTCTGTAAAAGTGCTGCCTGATTTGACTGTTTTTTCATGTCATTATGAGTGACAAAGCATGTTGGTCGACAATCTTTGCTAAAGTTATGTAGGGTTTATGTCATATTTGATTAAGTATGAGAAATTAACTGCTGTGCCAAACTAAAAGTTAAAAATGTATGAAGAGTTTAGAATAAAGGACCAAGGTATTTAGAAACGGGCCCTAGCTATTGAACAATTAGCAGCTGTAATAACAATAAGCTATCGCAAATATTATATAAAATCACAGAATCAAATTATTATATGAATTTATACCAAATTAATGATGTTAGATCTGATGATTCACACATGTATGAGAGAAGAGATCTGTAGAAGATACCTGGCAGAGACGTCTGTGAAATGAACAAAGGAGGAGATGACCACCCCAACCCTGCCCTTCCCTCCCTGGAGAATCAGAGAGAGATGCTGCGTTACAGACAGACACACACACACACACACACACACACACACACACACACACACACACACACACACACACACACACACACACACACACACACACACACACACACACACACACACACACACACACACACACACACACACACACACACACACACTCACACACACTCACACACACACACACACCCTGTATCCTCACCCTGCAGTGAATGACCACCACGTGCAGCGGGTCAGCGTTCAGCCAGTTCTCTATGGCCTTACAGATGGTGCAGATCTTATCCAGAGGAGGAGCGTGGAAGTCCGGCCATCCAGTGTCCAGAGTCTGAGGAGACCAGCACATCAACACAGGTCAGATACACTCTGAGATCATGCTCCAGACTGGACGAGGCAGATCCCCCACACTGTAAAAAATGACCAACTGTAAAATTACTATAAAATTACAGTTTTGCTGTAAAATGCTAAAGTAAAAATAACTGTTCAATGATGTACATTAGGGCTGTATGTGACATCTAGTATTGTTAAATGAATGTTTTTTCAGTCTCAGGTGTTGAGTGTTTGTGTGAATGAAACTGCTCACCTTCTATAAATACAGTATTTAAAAGCTACTTGTGATTGGTTTTGTTTCGTCACGTGACTCTCATCATCAGTGTATTACAAAGTTACAAAACACAATTCAGTACTTCAGTAGATCGCTATCTAAAATGTTGCTACCGTATTTTTTACAATAAATAATGGCAACCACAGCTGCCGTTTTTTTACTGTAAATTTTACCAGATTTTTTTACAGTGCACACTACCTTAGGGTTCATCTTAGTGAGCTCCTGCTTTCTCTCGGACAGGTTGATCACCTGGAAAACCAAGGACGAGGAGTTAAACGCATTGGAGCTGGATCAGAGAGCGTTTGCGCTGTGAAAGCGTCACGGATCCTCACCAGATAGTTGTCTGCGTGTTTGGAGCGGAGCATGCGTGTGACGTCTCTCAGGTTCCGGAGGTAAGTCTCCTCGAAGCAGTCTTGAGGGAAGGACACCGCAATAATGCGCTCCGTCACGTAGGTGAGGTCGAGCTCATATCCCTCCTCCATCTGCAGACAGAAGACTCAAATCAGCCCTGAACTTCATACGTAGAAGATTTAGAAATTACTTTTGCAACATTTTCACTATATTCTAGTAATTTTGACTTTATTCTTGAAATATTTAGACTTCATTCTTGTAGCACTTCAACTTTATTCTCATAAAATGTTTACTCATAATTTCCCCATTATTCTCAAAATATTATGACTTTAATCTCATAATCTTAGATCTTTAAAAAAAATAAAAGAATTTGCGACACTAAAACACAGTCATAATAAAGAGTCCTGTTCTGAGAGAAACTGCTGCTAACGACTCATGAGTGAACTGTCCAAATGAATCAGATCAAATCATGAACATATTCAAAGAAACTGATTCATTTCATAAAAGCCCTTCAGAGTGATGTTGTTCCTGAGTTGAAGTCAAGGCAGTGAACACTGTTTCAGAATCATTAACAAATGTAAAACCTTTATAAAGTGTTCTTCTCCCTGAACTTATGTCAGTTAGCTTCTTGTTATCATAACGTTTCTGAGCATCTGTTGTCTTTGTTATAATGCAGCAGATCTCTGGACTTCCTGTGGGTCTGGAGCGGCTTCATCCGCTCAGCTTTATCTGGTGACCATCTCAGATTCTTCTGTTTAACACAACATCGACCGCTCCGGCCGGACCAGAGGACAGATCCACAATCACCACAGAGCGTGAGGGAAGAATAGATACTTTATAGATATTTTATAGATACTAAAATTATTCACACAGGTAGTAACTGTAATTAAATTACAGTAAACCCTTACTTCACTAGTAATAGAATTACAGTAACAGGTTACACCCAGCACTGCTGAGGAGGACCTGATTGAGTCATCAGGAGCAGCATGTGCTGACGGAGGCTGAAGAAGTGTCTGATTCTTTCATCTGCACTAAATGTGTCTCTGGAGCACGAAACCAGACAGAAGAAGCACACAGAGGTGGACAGCATCGAAGAGATTTTAAGAAGTGTCTGTACTTCTTTTGGAAAATCAAGTTCAATGAAGATTTGTTTTTCCCATCATAAATATAGCCAAACGTCATGTTCAATTTAGTAATATGCATTGCTAAGAACTTCATTTGAACCAAAGGTCTTGATATTTTCGCACACTCGTTGTAACTCTGGATGTCCAAGCTTGGCCCGTGGTGCAGCTGAAGTCGACGGTGTCTCAGGGCTCCAGACGTGTCTCTGCAGGCCCGCCGTGGGCCACACATGCCTGGGATCAAGGTGTGTCGTTCTGAGGAAGAGATCCAGCTCCTGCAGGCATGAGAAGTGTGTGCCTGTATAAACAAGCTCTGGATCAGCTTTCTGTAGCCTTCAGCTGCATCGCACTACAAACCCACACAACATGTTCAGAGTGTGTCCAAAGCCCTGGACCTCAGCCAACACGTGTCCAGACTCCATCAAACCTCTCCCAGAGACGCACAGCACTCAACCTATTCTCTCTTTCTTCAAATAAATTCAAAAAACTCTCACTACTTTCAGAGTGTTTTTCTTTGGAAGCTTTTTTTTGGAAATTATAATTATTGCTTGTGAAAAAAGTGCAGGATATTTTTTACTTAGTATAATGATTCCTTAGTGCTTCTTAAGATGATCTTAGGTTTATCTGTTGTGCTCTTTCGGGACACAATAAATATGAACTTTAACATATTTTTAACATATCTCTGTATTTAGAAAATGTACTTAGTTTCCACTTGTAGTACACTTGAACCATCTTTAATACACTAGTACACTTATTATAAGTGTACTACAAGTGGTGACTTAATAAATGTTTTAATGACAGAGATGATATGCTAAATGTACATTTTAGTTAATATTCATGGAGTCCCAAAAAACAGCACAATTGATACAAGTTCATCTGAAGATACACATGTTTTTATACCTGGACTAGTACTTTTTGCACTCTAGTGCTACTTTTACTAGATTTCTTTTGTAAATAATTATCAAACATAGTAGAGTAAAAAAGTACAACATTATGCTTTGGAATATTGTGAAACACTGATAAAGTACAGATGCTTGAAATGTACTTTCTGTCTGCTTCTGACTGTTACACAGAAGATAAGAGAACACACTTCTAAAAACACCTCCCTGAATCAGACCAGATCAGAAACATGACACTGAGGAGCAGATGGACAGAACACACACAACAACCTGCTCCAGACACTCTGACTGACAGCTCACACACCTGAACACACACACACACACACACACACACACACACACACACACACACACACACACACAACAACCTGCTCCAGACACTCTGACTGACAGCTCACACACCTGAAACACACACACACACACACACACACACACACACACACCTGAACACACACACACACACACACACACACACACAGAACACACACACCTGACACACACACACACACACACACACACACACACACACACACACACACACACACACCTGAACACTCACACACCTGACACACACACACACACACACACCTGACACACACACACACACACACCACACACACACACACACACACACACACACCTGAACACACACACACACACACACACTCACACACCTGAACACACACACACAAACACCTGAACACTCACACACCTGAACACACACACACACACACACACCTGAACACTTACACACCTGACCACACACACACACACACACACACATGGACACACACACACACCTGAACACTTACACACCTGACCACACACACACACACACCTGAACTCACACACACACACACACACACCTGAACACTCACACACCTGAACACACACACACACACACACACACACACACACACACATGGACACTCACACACCTGACCACACACACACACACACATGGACACACACACCTGAACACACACACACACACACATGAACACACACACACCTGAACTCACACACACACACACCTGAACACACACACCTGAACTCACACACACACACACACACACATGAACTCACACACCTGAACACACACACATGAACACACACACACCTGAACTCACACACACACACACCTGAACACACACACACACACACACACACCTGAACACACACACACCTGAACACACACACACACACACACACACACACACTCACACACACACATGGACACCTGCACGGACCTGCATTTATTCACAAATGTTCAGAAGATTTTTCTGTGGTTGTAAAACAGGTCTCTTCTGCTCACCAATGCTGCAATAATTTGATCATAATTACAGAGAAATATGTCAAATATTATAACTTTAAAATATCCATTTTCTATGTGAAGATGTGTTCAGCTGTAGTTGTGCACTTCGTTGATCGTTCAGTTCGTTCATTCTCTGTGAATCAAACCCCTGTCTGTTCTACAGCATTACTCTGATCCTCAAAGAAATGTGCTTTGTGTGTTTGATTGATGACCTTCAGGCCACATCATGAAGATCTTGAGATGAGGGTCAGGAGCTCATGAAGAACTGAGAACATCACGCTCTGTCTTTGAACCAGAGTTGGTCTTCTCTAACTCTGTAGTTCAATGCTTTTCTTTAGACTTCCACGTCAACCAGCAGTCCTTAGACTATTAGTAAGCTCTCAGCTTTTATTCTGATGTACTGTGAGTAACTTTTCAATTACATGTCAACTTGTTCTACTAACCTTACATGGCATTCAGATGCTTTTGTTTAAAGTGAGGACAATGGAAGCAATCAGAATCAAGAAAAGATCACTGATATGCAAGTGAAGGAGAGTGCAGGTTCTTGAAGACGGCCGAGGACCGCTGGGATTGATTTGGGCAGGTCCAGGAGGAACATTTGACTAAAAACTCTTAAAGTGATGTTGTGCCTCTTTATGATGAACACGACTGCACCGTTTACACTTTACCTCACGGTTTACTAATACTCCAGTGTGAGTTAGTTGACATGTAGCTGTAAAGTTAGTCACAGTCAGTCTAAAGCGGACACAGAAATAGCAGCGAGCTCCAGACCACGAGCGGAAACCATCCACAGGTTCCTGTCGGTTCTGGAGCGCCTCTAAATGACTGCTTCTCTTCAGGCGGTCAAGAGCTCTTTAACCCTTCCATCTCTGCTTCGCATCTCATCCGTCTGTCTTTGTCTGAAACGTTCCCTCTCTGTCTTCTGTAACGGATTACATGTGTTCTTCTGATCGAGAATCAACAGATCACTGACGAAAGTGTCCTTGGTGATAGTGAAGATGAAAGAGCATGTGTGTGTGTGTGTGTGTGTGTGTGTGTGTGTGATGGGTGGAGACACACCAAACATTCCTGGAGTAAATCTTCACACAGCACTTGTCATTAAATGCCCAACCCTGAGGACAGCAGTCGACTCACATCAACAACGTCTCGATTATTCCTCGAGATTCTGCTGAAATCTCAGACACTAGAAAGAGTTTCCAGAAAGAGTCAACAACGTCTCAAGATCTCAAAGCCTGCAAACACCAGTCACTGCCGTCTTTCTATAACTTTCAGCTCTCTCTGGAAGACTCTGCTGACTCTGTGTCTGGGAAAAACCTTCTGATACTCAATGAGATGTAGCGGAGAAGCTCCTCAAGCTTTGAAAGAGAAGCTGTGAGCCAGAAAAGAGAAAACAGCTCCTACAGAATGAAAATCAGCACTGTTCATTCACACACAGCGCTGTCTGATTCAATCAGTGCCATCACACACACACACACACACACACACACACTCACCTCGTCTGCTGGAGTTAGCTTGTAAGCATGAGCCGAGAGAGAAACTCTCTTCACCCCGTCATACTTCTGCTGTAAATCAGCGGCAGACTGCAGGAAAGAGGCTGAGGATTCAGAGTTTAGTCCAGGATCATTGCTTTCTCATTAGTCATTTCAGGCTTTTCTAAACTCCACTCCAGAGCTAGTGAAAAGAAAGACGGCCGAAGCTCTGGATCCTCCCCCTGCTCTCCTCTCCTCTCCCCCTCCACCTCCATTCTCTGGCTGTTCCCACACACACACACACACACACACACACACACACACACACACACACACACACACACACGAGGGATGGGGGAAGGGACAGCAACAATACCAGCAGATGCCTTCACACACACGCTGACAGAAGCGATCAACTGAAAGAGATATTCAAGATAAACTCTCAATACACTGAGATCAGAACAATGCCTTCATCACTTCAGCGGCACAGAAGAACCGACATAAAACTACCAGGAAGTAGGCTTCTAACAAAATTAAATGCATCAAAATATTTAAAAAATAACACTTTAAAACTTTAACTAAAGGCAAACATAAAATACTAATAAATAATAAAATTTACGAGCAACTTGTGAAGTTTAGAACAAAAAAGTAATAATCAGTTTTATTTTTATATACCTATATTTTTTTAATTGTACATATTTTCAGCCCTATACAGAAAAGAATCACAAGATATGTCTCGAACGGCTCAGATTCAGAACATTTCCCATCATCCTGTCATTTCATCTCACTGCATGCTGCAAAAACTCTTCTCACTCTTATCAAAGACTCTTAACAAAGACTTATCTAACTATTATTGCTGTATTCCAGTAGAAATGTCTCAGCAATCTCATCAACGCATGTTTACTGAGAAGCAAAACGACAGTTTCCCTTTAAATTCTGTTCAGTTTTTTGACCCTATTGACAGATATTTTTTTGATTTGTTTTAAACCGAAATCGAACTGCGATGAATAAATATATGTTGTTTTAAGATCTGGATACTTGTACAATAAATCAAGACGCAAATAAGAAAGCAGTTGTTTGTCGTGTAGATGCTCATCTGTTATTAAAGATCACCTCCGGCTCACTGTAACTAGTGTTCAGATTCGATTCATTGTCGTCTGTGTAACCGAAGCCCGTTCGTCACATGACCTCTGGCCAGGCTCTTGAAGACAGCCGTTCATTGGTCTTCTGAAGGCGCAGGAATGCTGCATTACATAACATGTCTTTGTGTGTGGCGTTCTCTGATAGCTGCTTAATGACTGACAGCAGAGAGCGTGTGTGTGTGTGTGTGTGTGTGTGTGTGTGTGTGATCTACCCATCCAGCTCTGTGAACGTGTTATTACTCCTAAAGAAAGGCCTGTTCTGAATGACCGGTCCTGCTTCTGTGTGAGACGCCGCCTACAGCGATCCGAGGGGACTGCAGCCAGCAGATCTTGAAGCGTGCTGCGCTCAGGCTGAGACACGTTTCAAAAGGGGGATGTCAGGGATGTGCAGAGTACTCTTCTGAACACGGACATGTTTACTGGATATTTTATATGAATCATTCAGCTTGTTGAAACACTGCGCTGTGTCTCATGACTGTACTTTGACCCCCTCGGGACAAGTTCATCCACCTCTCTTATCTCTCATTGATTCATCCGACACACTTCTCCGCTGTGAAGAGTCTGGCCCACGCATGGCTTAGTCATTAACACACAGCAGCTGAACACAATCAGCTCGACAGCAAAGCATTCTGGGACAGAACTACTGAAGGGACAACTTTGTGACTATACTCACCCTCAGGCCATCCCGCATCAGGAGGAATGATGGAAGTGAATGGGTGCCGTCAGAATGAGAATCTGATAAAAACATCACAATAATCCACAGTTAAAAAAACAAATCCATCATTTCATCAGTGATCCATGATAACGCTTCCTTCATTAAATACATCATCAGTTCATTGAACTTACTTAAAATATAAAGGTAAGTGGTTGCAATCTATTTATTTTAGCTACATTTAAATACATTACTCAACACAATTTTTAATTAAATGTAGCTAAAATAAATAGTTTGCAACCAGTTCCCTTAAAAGATTTTTGTAGCATTTTTTTCAGTGAATGAATCAGGTCTGAATCAGACAGAACTGATGTGAGAGATGGACTTTTTCACCGGGGGAATGTTAATATAGATTATGGACTCATATTTTACTTTTAAAAAGTGGTGTGGATTATTGTAATGTTTTTATCAGCAGTTTGAACTCTCATTCTGACGGCACCCATTCACATCCATTGCTCAGAAACAAATTTTCTAAACTACGATAAATTGAGGACGTTTAAACAAATAAATGGTGTACATATTACTACTTTCATCTTTCAGCACCTTTTAGAAGTGGATTAGGCATAAAATTGTCCTTTTAAGGTTTCGGCTCCACTGTTTTTATTACTAAAGGTACAATTTTTCCACATTTTTTATCAGAGAGAGCATTATGAACTGATCTAAGAAAAATAGACAACTAGTAAACTAAAAGAGAAGCTCTTCGAGAGTTTTTATCATTATGGGTACAACAGATGATCACTGGGGCCGGACCCTTAAAGGGACACTTTTGTACCTTATTCACCCTTAAAAGGGTCTTAGTAGAACTCTAAGAGTACATATTACTCCTCTGAAAGAAAGAAAGACTAGCAGGACATGCACGACTGGACACCTCTGTCCAACTACAGCAGAAACTCATGAAGTGTTCTGTACAGTATGTGCTGATAATTAGTTTTTTTTATCGCTAACATGCCAAAACCCATACAAAACCCATAAATAATTTTTATAAATGTCTAAAACACAGCATGTCATAAATGAAAACCTAATGTTCCAAACCTAAAATATAGTATAAAGCATCTAGTCCTGCAACAACAGCAACTCAATATCTGTACTGAATATCTCTATATAAAATACTGTAACAACTGATAAGTATTTTTAAGTAACAAATCACCAAAATATTTAGAAATAGTTTATTTCTGTTTCATTTTATAGAACAGTCAGGTGTTGAAGGTCTATCAACAATAAAGACATTTTTGAATTAGTGTTGTGGATGAACAGAGAGAGAGAAAGAGAGAGAGACACAGAGAGAGAGAAAGAGAGAGAGAGAGAGAGAGAGAGAGAGAGAGAGAGAGAGACAGAGAGAGAGAGAGAGAGAGAGAGAGAGAGAGAGAGAGAGAGAGAGAGAGAGAGACAGAGAGACAGAGAGAGACAGAGAGAGAGAGAGAGAGAGAGAGAGAGAGAGAGAGAGAGAGAGAGAGAGAGAGAGAGAGAGAGAGAGAGAGAGAGAGAGAGAGAGAGAGAGAGAGAGAGAGAGAGAGAGAGAGAGAGAGAGAGAGAGAGAGAGAGAGAGAGAGAGAGAGAGAGAGAGAGAGAGAGAGAGAGAGAGAGAGAGAGAGAGAGAGAGAGAGAGAGAGAGAGAGAGAGAGAGAGAGAGAGAGAGAGAGAGAGAGAGAGAGAGAGAGAGAGAGAGAGAGAGAGAGAGAGAGAGAGAGAGAGAGAGAGAGAGAGAGAGAGAGAGAGAGAGAGAGAGAGACAGAGAGAGAGAGAGAGAGAGAGAGAGAGAGAGAGAGAGAGACAGAGAGAGACAGAGAGAGAGAGAGACAGAGAGAGAGAGAGAGAGAGAGAGAGAGAGAGAGAGAGAGAGAGAGAGAGAGAGAGAGAGAGAGAGAGAGAGAGAGAGAGAGAGAGAGAGAGAGAGAGAGAGAGAGAGAGAGAGAGAGAGAGAGAGAGAGAGAGAGAGAGAGAGAGACAGAGAGAGAGAGAGAGAGAGAGAGAGAGAGAGAGAGAGAGAGAGACAGAGAGAGAGAGAGAGAGAGAGAGAGAGAGAGAGAGAGAAAGAGAGAGAGAGAGAGGAAGAGGTAGAGGAGGAGTATGTTGTTCAGTCTTTTTAATGTGGATGCTATAAATTCCCTATGAATAAGTGTATTTCTGTCATAGAATATAAAGAGTAAAAAGTAATTATGACTTTATCTTAGAATTTTTTCTGGCAGTTGTGAATTTACAGGATTTCACAACTCTGTTAAAAACTCTAAATCACAAAAAGTAAACACACAATGGGCAGAAAATGTACTCTTTGGCTAATTGTGTGATGTTGGTGTGTTAAGAGTTTAGAAAAAGTACTTTAAGTATTTGTAAACACTTGTTAGCAAATCAAAGAATTCAGTGAAATGAAGTCCCATTAGAGGAATATTCAGGCACTGAACAGTTACTGAAGACACTTTTCTGTTTGTCTGCAAATTCAAAAAGGACATGAAACTTCTCGCTAGTGCATTTAGTGCATTTGCAGTGAAGGGATGTCACGCCTTTGACGTCTCTGAGTGAGCAACGGATCGCTCCATCATCGACGCCATCAACCAGGATCTCGGTAACGTTTGGGACGGAGGAGCCCTGAAACCCAGAGCTGGAGGTGTTCCTGCAGACCAGCTGCTCCTTGTCCACGGTCACCAGATGCTCTCCTCGAATAACCTCAGGAGCGTCACAGTAAACCCTGGTCAGATCCTCCACGTTCCTCCCGTTGTACTTCAGCCATTCAGAGAGGTACTGTAAGCCACAGTCACAGCGCCAGGGATTCCCGTGAAGCTGGACCACGCTCTGGAAGTCCAGGTCATTGAAGAAGTCCTGCGGGACGCTCTGCAGGCTGTTGGTGGACAAGTACAGCTGCTCCAGGTCGTGCTGATCCTTCAGGAGGTTCGCTTCCAGCGAGCTCAGTTTGTTTTTCTGCAGATGGATGGCTTTTAAACTAAACAGCCCATTGAAGACAGAGCCGGGCAATGCCGTAATCCGGTTCTCAGAGAGATCTATTTTTTTCAGCGAGATAAGGTTCTGAAAGAGATCTGAAGGGACTTCAGACAGTTGATTCTGAGACAAGTCCAGGTATGTTAAGTGATGCAGTTTGTGAAAAACATTGCTTGGAAGCTGTGCCAGAGCATTCTTCTTCAGGATCAGTTTGCGCACACCGGATGGGAACGTTTCGGCACTTAGGTTGCTGAGGCAATTGCTTCGAAGATTGAGCTCCTCCAGGTGATCCAAGTGACTGAAGATCCCTGCCGGAAGCTGCGAGATCGAGTTGGCCTGCAGCGAGAGTGATCTCAGGAGAGAGTTGTTCTGGAAGACGTCCACCGAGATGGAGCTGATGTGGTTGAAGGACAGGTCGAGCTCCTGCAGGTTGTGGAGACGATGGAAGAGATGCCTGGGCAAATACGACAACATGTTCCCCCTCAGCTGCAGCATCTCCAGTTCGTGCAAAGAGTGGAAAACACCAGCCTCCAGAGCGCTGATCTTATTGTTGTTGAGAAGCAGTCTCGTGAGCTTGGCCAGCGAGCTGAAGGTCTGCACGTCAAAACTCAACCAATAATAGGTTCCGCTGATCTCCAGCTCCTCCAGCTCCTGCAGGCGCTCGAAGGCGTCGTGAGAGATCGTCTTCACGAGGCTGTTGAGAACCACCAGCTTAGTAAGATTGAGGTTCTCTCTGAAGGAGCTGCCGCTTAGAAACGAGATGCCCGACGTCACTACGATCAGTTCTCTCACCTGCGAGGAGATGTTGAAAGGTAAAGCTTTCAGGGACTCGTCTGAGCAGACGACCTTCTCAGCGGAGAAGCACTGGCACAGATCAGGACAGAAATCACCGCAGTGAAGCTGAATCAGGACGAGAACAAGCGCTGCCCACTGTTTGCTCATGTCTTCTGGGAACAGAAAACACAGTTCAGTTTCAGTCGTGTCTGGGGTACATTTATGTCCCAAATAACTGGGTTTAAAGTTGGAATATTTAAGAACAGTTACATAATCACATTTGGGTTACACTTTGATAACCCACTTTAGGCAGTCTACTAACTATAAGTAACTACATATCAACTAATTCTCATTCATTCTAAACTACATGTCTACTAACTCTCAGAGTAGACTGTTAGGGTAGGTTTAAGGTTAGTAGTTGACATATACTTGACAGTTTTTATAGTCTGTATGTAGTATGTAGTGGACTCATCAGAATAAAGTGCTAGAAGATATGAAGCAGACAGTCTACTAATACTCTAATGACTGCTAGTTGACACGGAGTTACTGTTAGTAGAATGTCTAAAGTGGACTATCAAATAAAGTTTTACACACATGTGATGTCATTAAATTTACATTACGTTTTGATGATTGAAAGACAAACTATTAATAACAATTAGCAGATATTCATTTTTATATGTGAAAGCAGACATTACCTACCGCTCTGTTGTGTTCATGCAGCTTGAGTTGAAAAAAGCAAACTCCACTTTGACGTCGGTGGTTTTCAGATAAACTCTGAGTAAACTGACAGTCATTGGTCAGGTGTCTCTGTGACTTCAGCCACGGTTTAATGTTCTTTCACCTCCAAACAATGAGTGCATACATTCATTTTGGGCAAATATTTATCCATTTAGTTTAGTAGTGATAATTAATTCTCCTAAATCTGTTGATTATGTAGCTGTAAATACAGGATAGAGGGAGGTTTCATTCAACCCAATCCATAAGATTATAGATTGACCCAGAAATCCATCAAGACCAATCAGAACGCACTGACACAACCTTCACAATTTCCACACACTTGCAGTCTGTTTATGAACGTTTATAAAAGTATAATAATGAAAGTATAATAATGACAGGTCTCTTGTCACGTGCACAGTGTTTCTACCTCTATCAGTCTGTTCACAATAAGGCTCCACTTTTTTTCAAACAGCACATTTATTTACTTACATTAATTAACATAAACTATTAATGAGAATTAATCTTAAACCTTTATCCGTTATCTCAGTTAATGCTCATTTCATAATTTATTAATACATCATTAAAATTAAAAGTCAGATCTGTTAATATTAATGAATGAGCTGACATGAACTGAACATCAGCATTTATTTACTAACATTAACAGTGTTGAATATAGTTTGTTAATATTAATGTTAAATAATGAGACCTGCAGCTAACAGAATGTGTTTTTAGAAACGCTTAGTCCATTAATATTGATTTTTTTATTTACATTAATATTAATGTTTTTATCACTATTATTAGTAGTAGTATTTCCTAAAAAAAGTAACATTTAAAAACATAAGATAATGTATTTGTTGTAACGTTTTGAGACACGCGTGTTCTCTTTTAGAGAATGCTAAGCTGTAAAGAAACATTCAAAGAGAGTTTATGTCGTGTGAGAGCGTGTCGTGTTCAGTGCTCGGAGGAGGATCTTCAGGTGGAGCTTCAGCTCAGGAGAGGAGGAGGACGCTGGAGGAGCTTCATTCATTCGTGTGTCAGCGTCTCTCCTCGTATCTCTCTCTCTCTCTCCAGCGGCTCAGACTGTAACTTCTCTCCAGGAATGGCCAACGCAGGGCTGCAGATCCTCGGCTACACTTTGTCTTTTCTGGGTTTCCTTGGCCTCATCGCATCCACGGCCATGGCCGAGTGGAAGATGTCCTCATACGCCGGAGACAACATCATCACCGCGCAGGCCATGTATGAGGGGCTCTGGAGGTCCTGTGTGTATCAGAGCACCGGACAGATGCAGTGCAAAGTCTATGACTCCTTACTGCAGCTGCCAGGTACGAGCGTGTGTGTGTGTGTGTGTGTGTGTGTGTGTGTGTGTGTGTGACCCTCTTCTTGTTCCGACAAGTCAGGCGAATAGCGTGAATTCTTCAGCAGATGTTTAGTACAATCACTGAGACACCTCAGGAGGTAATTAAAAGTAAAGCAGGAGTTTTATTTGTGCTGAGAAAAACTAGACATGTTGTTCCTTTCCTCAGACATTATAATACAAGATATTTACACACTTTTCAGAGTCAAACAATATGTTTACTATTATGATTGACTTAAAATAATAAACTATAATAATACAGCATTTAGAATTAACTACAACTAAGAAATAACACTGGAATTTCCTTGCTGAAATGAAATATAAACCTGTAAAGCTACAATTGAAAATACAATACAGCGAAAAATATATTGTTTATTTTGTTCTCAACATACAAAAATAATTCAAAATGAAAACCGAACATAAAAACTACAATTACATTTAACAACACTCTCTTGCTTACTTTTGATTAAGCAGTGGGTTTACATTAGTTTAAGCTTTAATGTTTCTTTTCTTTGTCAGGTTTAAATGTTCACGAATAAGCTTATATCAGGACATGATGTGATGAGTTATGTTGTGATGTTTTTATGTGATATGATGTGATTTTTTCTTTGTGATGTGATGGGTTGTGATGTGTTGGGATGTTTTGTATGTGATTGATGTGATGTGATGTTTGTATGTGATGTGTTGTTGTGGTGTAATGTGATGTAATGTCATGCGATGTTGTGATGCCATGTGAAGTGACGGCTGTCTTTATCTTGACTGATGTCTTTGAAGGTATTCTTGTGATGACCAGCTGTCAAGAACTCTTTATAGTTTTTATATAGTCTATATATAAAAACTATAAGCTATATAGTCTTTATCGTTTGATCTGAGACTCCAGACCAGTCTGCTGATGTTGCTCTGATGTGAAGGAATGAACTCAATGACGTTCAGGACATATATGCTCTAGATGCAAGGATTTGATAGAAGTGCTTGCTGAACTGGGTCCTTGTGGCTGGTTTCCGGTTTGGGGAAGGAATAGCTTGTTATCTGCGTATCTTAAAGCTGACATGTTCAGAAATAGGTTTGAGTGGACTGAGAAAGAGTTTAGACAGAAGATTTAAAAGGAAGGGATGATACATGTGGACTGTAGAAGTAGCTTTCAGAGAATCTGTAGAGAAGCTGTTGCTGTAATCGTCTGTGAAGAAGGGTGGAAGAATGAATGTTTAGCTAAAAGGATGATAGTGAGTGGGCTTCTGAGCAAACCTGTTGCTAGATGACAGGATAAGAGCTCACTGATAAGGGAAGGGGGTGTGCTGTGATTTTGTGAGGGATGTGATGTTGTATGTGATGTGATGTGTGTCTCAGGAGAGGTTCAGGCGGGTCGTGGGTTCATGATCACCTCCATCTTCCTGTGTTGTGTTGGTCTGCTGGTCGCAGTCGTCGGCATGAAGTGCACCACCTGCCTGTCTGACAACAAAGAACAGAAGAACAAAGTGGCTGTGGCTGGAGGCGTCCTCTTCATTATTGCAGATATGTTGCTATTCACTCTTTGCAGGAAGATGAAAAAGAGCAACCGTTATCACATGGTTTGTGTGAGTGATGACGGTTGGTTTGTGGGAAATGCAAAGTTTGTTATTAATTATTATTTCTTTGTTATTTCAAATTATTTCAAATAACTTCTGTAGCTTACAGTTCCAGGCTTTGCAGTGAACAAGTAAGAATCTGTGTGTCACGGCACTGACTTAAACACAGCTAATGCTTAAAACCCAAATTCTCACAAACTCTTTTGAATGTTTTGAACTTGAGTAAACGAAGACAGAATTGTCATTTCTGCTAAACAAAGTCATTAATCAGTTGAAATAGGTTTGTTCACATACAGCATGTTTATGTCAGATCTCTTCTTATTTCTACAAGGGTTTGCGCTCTTGTTGCCACCAGCTGGTATGGAGAAAACATAAGAAAGCAGTTCTTCGATCCGTTTACTCCGACGAATTCAAAGTAAGCATTAGATGTTTCCTCTAGTGAAACACTGAACGCCGTGTCTAATGTCTGGATTCATACTGAAGTTGTTTGTGCACACAGATATGAGTTCGGGAAGGCTCTGTACGTGGGCTGGGGTTCTGCGGCTCTGACCCTCATCGGTGGGATCATGCTCTGCTGTAATTGTGGGAGTAAAGCTGCTGGGAAATCCTACCCACCTCCTCGTGTCGCCGGACGCCCGGGAACTGACCGCGTGTGAAAGCAGTCACTAACAGCATCTCTGTCCCCAGCGACAGGACAAGCAGCTTCCACCACTTCAGTTGTTTTATTACCAAACCCAAAAAAAGGACTTGATCTGCTCTATCTATGTGTGTCTTTTTCAATATTCAATAAAACTGTTTTGATAAATACACTTTTTGCAGTGATGTTATTGAAAAATCCATTATACAGTAATAACTCTTCCTGGCAGACTGAAAGCTTTTAATGCTAAGAGGAGAACTGCATCGCATCAAAGGGATGATGGACGTCAGGACCAGGACATTAAAAATGGGATGTGGATGGGTCTTAAAGCATCAGTGACCCAAAACACACGGCCAAGACAAGAAGGAGAGTCTCAAGAAGAAGCACATGTCCGGGTTTGAGTTACCAAACACCTTCATCAAACCATGCTGACTTTGAGAAGAGAAACTACAAGAAAGCTCTGTAATGGCCAGGGGTTTTGGCTCCAAGCACTGAAATGTTTTATAAAGAGAAAAATACTTAACTGACCATTAAAATTAAAATTAAAATCAATTTATAATGTTTTTAAAATGCGTTTTAAGTTATTGTTTTTTGTTGTTCTTCTTATTCTGTCTCTCACTGCTGAAATAAACCTTTTATTGAAATGATGACAATTTCTTTGTCGTTTGGGAAACGTACAAATAACGTCATCAGGGGATCAAATATTTTTTCACACTGTTAGAGAAACAAAGCAGCAGGTTTATATCCTACTGGCAGGCAGTCAAAGATAGCCTATGATCCACGTTTACTGACCAAACAATAAAAATGTGGTATGAAATCATGTCATCATCGTACATCCACACGATGGAGCCGAGTATTAATTAGATCCAGGATTTTAAGAATATCCCAAAACTGAAGTGTATGGAAACAGCTGATCTTGATGAAAGCTACAAGAATGCTACAAAGCATTTTCCCGTCAGTGTTTTCACTGGATATCAGCGTGTATGTTTGGTTGATAAGGGCTGGCTGTCATGTGTTTGGACACGCTCCGGGTTGAACCTGCGCAGACCTGCACCACATTCCTCACACGTTAAACATCAGAACTCAAGAACGGAGTTAGGAAGGAAATGTTCTCCAGCATCTTTCCATGGATGTGCTCATAACTCCAGAATGAAGGCAGGGAGACAGACGTGACTCGTGACTCACTAATAAACACACACCAGAAATTACAGCTTCCACGTGGAGAAGAACGGACGGACACGGTGTATGTCTGTCTGAAGCTCATAATACTGATCTGTCCATTACACTGACGAGACTCTGGTTTTATCAGAATCAAATCCTGAACTGTTCAGGCCAGATAACTTTCAGGTTTCTCACACCTCTGGTGTCTGGTGAGGGAACTGGGAATAATTCAATAAAACAAGAACATGGTGTCAAAGGAAATCATTCCCTCTTACTGTTTGACTGAAAGTACATTAAAAAAAGGCTAAGAGATAAAACACGAATAAATAAATATGATCACGTCTGGCAGCTTGACGAATAAACTGGAACTATCAGTATTACTCAGCATTATCATGAGAGATGAAATTCCTGACAGTTTAGAATTAGCATCAGAATTGAGAAGTTTGGACTTCATGAACACAAGATATTAATCATGAACCATGTCAGATTCAATCTGTTTTAACAATTAGATCAAAATTACTTAATGTTTTGTGAGATGAAGATCCAGCATTTATTAATCCAGAGCTGTGTCTTCATCTGTCTCTTGAAGGTAGTGTTGGTCAGTAGATAGAGGATAGTATGGAGGTAAAGGAAGGTGTCTTCTCTCCTGATAGAACCAGCAGGCGGCGCTCTTTCTCCGGCTCTACATGACCATGATCTGTTGAACACTGAAGATCAGAAAAATTTAAATTTTTGAGTGAACTTTCCCTTTAAAGCATTGCATAGGAGGACTGAGATCCTGATACGTCTAATAGTCTTCCTTAGTTAGGTGCTTATATTTCCTCCATGAGACAGTGAGATATTCTCTTTTGCTTGTTCAGTGCAGTTTCTGACCCCCCAAAGATAAACTCTATATACAGCGTCACAATTAATGAACTGCACTGTTACAGAACTAAACGGAGTCACCTCAAACGTTCATTTAACAAACATCTCCTCACATAATAACAGCATCATGTTCTCTGTAAAGCACTAATTCTGATTGTCTTTGTGTGTCAACAAGCTTTCTGCCCACGACACCTTATCTGTGAACATCAACGCTCAGAGCATTTCACATTTGCTCAGGTTTCACTGGATTTGAATGTGAACGACTCTTTCTGAAGCTTCTGGAAATGCACTGAAGACATGCAAGGATGTTTAAGACTGATTCTTCTTCAGGGACAAAACAGGCAAGAAATGTTTGGTTTTTTGCCACTATCATGTTTATCAGGAGGTGTTTGCAGGAGAAGCACACGACGAGGAACCTACTCTTTAGCGCTCTTTAATGATCTACGGCACAAACAGTGACTTATATAGGACAAAGGAAATGACTTAATTAACAAGACACACCTGAACATAATAAGACAATCATCTGGAGAACACACAGAACACACGGGACACGAGAAACAACAGAGACGTCCTAAAACCTGAGTACAAAAAAATCATCATTCTGGAGTTATTTACTTTATTGTTTTTTATTACATCAGATATTTCTCATAAATATCTGGCATTCAAATAACGAATGCAAGAATGAAAACTTTGAGACAATTTTAAAACTAAAAATATATATTATTGGATGGCCATATTTCAAATAAAACACATTAAGTGAAATATATTATTGGTCTCATTTAGGTAAGAATGAATGAGGTACAGGAGGGATTGTCTTCATGAGAGAAGAAAACAAGTGCACCTGAAAACTGTCCTGTGCTTCTTTAGTAAAAAGCAAACACTTGATTTGTAAGATGTCTTGTTACACTTGTAAACATATGCAGTTAACCCTAACCATGTAGTAAGTACTTGTAGTTATATTACTCAGAACTAAACAAACGTATACTAACACTGAAACAAGGACTTCACGCATTACCAAGTGTTACAACAATTCTGTTATGAATTATCTTAATGAAAATGACACTTGTATTTAATTCAACCTTTGTATTAAAGTGAGTTGCTGTCACGTGTTTCCACAAAGAAGGAGTAAATGTAGAGATACTTTATTGAACATCAACATTCTTGCACTAATCATAATAAAATTAATCCGAGACAGAGAAAACAGGGCTTTAATGGAACGGAGACAAAAGAGATAATGAAAGGAGTTCTTTTCCACTCTCGGCTCACAGAAAGAGTCCCTTCAGACGTCCAGGACGACCGTGTGGTCTCCTCAGGTGAGCCAAAGATGTCACCTTCACCCACAAGCACCTCCAGTCACGAGCCGCTCCACAGAGCCACGCTTCAGCAGACTCACGCTACGCCAGCGCTGAAAGAAGGCTTCTCCTTCAGGACGAGAAACCAGGGCAGTTTCTGGAAACGCTGGATCACACTGGCTCCCTGTGCTCTTCAGGGATGTGCTGATGCAACCGGCACGTTTATGTTAATTTGAGGTTTACATGTATGCGGGTCTATACGCTGTGACAACGACTTACAGTATGAGCTGAATACAGACAAGAGGAACAAAAGAATCATTACTGCTGCGAATGAATGAAAATGTGAAGTGTGCTCTAAACATTTCATCTGCTGGACCAGAAGAAAGATTCACATCTACAGACCAGAAGACCAGGAGTGACTCTTTTTATGCCAGACCGGAGAAAACCTGCTCAAAACGACCAAAAACACACACAGCGCCGCAGAGCAAGTGCCCAGAGCTCTCTCTAGTCATTCTAGAAAAAACATTGGAATGAAAAAAGACAAATTTAAGAGCAGAAGCTATAAACCCTTTTCTGATTTTTTTTTCTCCATTTATATGGTAATAAACACTTTATAAAGCCATTAAAGTTGTAGCGGTGGCGTGTTATTGGTTCTTGGCTGTTTCTTTGTCATTTTGATCATCGGTTTGAGAAGAAGCTGTAAAATGCTTTCTCTGTGTGGACTGACTAAGTCTATTTGTACTTTTCCACTCTGTGTGTTTTTAGTAAGAAGTCTCTAAATCTTCAAGATGTTTCTCTGAGACTCTGGGAAAGATGTGGAGAATGACAGATGGATGGACTTTAATTTTGTGACCCTACTATAAAACAAACTTGGGTTATTCTTGCTCCATCTTAGCAGAACATTTTTCAGACCACAAACTGGCAATAATGCACGTCTGGTCGTTAATTTCATCGCTTCAGGTTTCCTTTTGAGTTATCGAGAGTTCATTTGCATTTCTGAAAGTCAGTTAATCAAAAACAGATGAAAAGAATGGTAAACTTTGATTCAAACGCCTTTCGTAACATGATTATAGCAGCAATGAAGTAACCAATCAACTTTAAAAGCAATAAATCTACAGACCCATGCACCGTTAAAGCAGAAGCTTTTATCCAAATCTAAAGACAGACAGAACATGTGCTTCAGCCGGTAGCTGGTCGGATGAAGGAGAAGGAAAAACACACAACAACCACAGACATCTGGCCCGTTTCCATCCAGCGGTTCTTCTTACCCACTTTCCCCATCAGCGCCGTCTGGAGCCCGGCAATGTGTTTCTCATCGTGCTCTTCTGCCCCAGAACGCCTAAAAACCACCAAAATAAACCTGAGGTGGGAGAAACTGTGGCTGTATTTCAACTAAATACGTGTTTGAACATTTCTAGAGTCTCTGTGTTTGATCAAAACGACAAAGCTGAATGAACTTCTGTAATAATTTGATCATTTGAACAAAGCGTCCAATGTTAAATCTAAATCTCGTTACATTATTTTCACACTGGAAGAAAACAAAATTACTGAATTAACCTAAATACATTCATTTATACCAAACTAAACTTCAGTAAAAGGATTTGTCAGTGTGGTGAGCAAAAATATTCTTACAACAAAAGAATTTTACTGACCTCCCTAGCAGATCATTTTATTAGTTTTAAGCCAAATGCACTTAATTTGGGTTTTTTTTGCTCTTGGAAACAGCTCATCTTATGTATTTGCTTATTTGCAAAATGCATTTTAAATTAAGAATTTTTATTATTTTGGAAAAAATACTACAACCTTCCTCAAAACTACTAAGATTTTGTTTTTTTAAGGTAACAATTAGATGCAATGCAGATGCTTTTATGACTTATTTCTAATCATGAAAAACTCTATCAAACATCTTGATGTGGACAACCTGATTTCACCACATCTCTGTTGACCCTGGAACAGCATTGTGTTTAACCAATCAGATCAGATTTGAAGAACAGTTTTATAGTTTTTGTGACTTTAGGCTTACAATCAGTGTTTGGTTCTGAACATCAGTGTCATTCATCTCTCATTAAATCTGATTTTAGACATCACTCATGGATGAGGTTGGGTTTAGGTGTAGACAAAGTCAACACTAAATTTTTGGATTAAAATGTTTGGATTAAAACATCTAACTCGTGCCTCTGGACATGGTTTGATAAAATGTGCTCAAAGCATGACACGGAGAAGACTGATATCATTTTAATTACAAAATGGTGATTACACATTCATCTGTAACTGTACATTCTTCATTTCTCTGTCATATCATTTATAAATTGTAATATTACTCATACAAACTGGTGCTAAAGTCAGTCAGCCGGGCTTCAGTCGATGGGTCTGATCATCATACGCACAGACTTCATGGAGTAAAACCCTCCTCCATAATCAGCCCAGAATATGCCGTCCTGAAAGCGGCTGCGATAGACTCCTCCGGAGTACCAGACGCCGTTCAGATTGACCTGACCGCAGCCGCTGTACCACCAGCCGCCCTTGTGGAAATGAGCGCAGTTACCTGAAAGACACTCGACTCAATTAATCTACACTGTATTGCCAAAAGCATTGGAAGGTTTGACTGTTTTAGTAATATCCATGAGTAAAAATCTTAAATGTTTAAGCATATATGATATTCTAGGCAATTGTGTACTAATTTTATAGCAACAGGACCCTTTTCCATTCTAACAAGACAATGTCTATAAGACAAGGCCTGAAAAGCAAGGATTGATTGAGTCAGTGAGGAAAACCTGCCTCTGCTGTGACTTTAAAGGCAGACCTTGAGACAAAAACTCATCACCAAACCCTAATGATATATAAGTGTATTCATTTCAGAAACTTCCAAAACTGGAAATTCATGGAAATGACTGAAGTAATCAAACCTATTCATTAGAAGGGGATGTCCCAATATTTTTGCCGATATAGTGTATCCTCACTTAAAAGCTTGACTTTTTGGCTGTGTATCAGTCTGAATGATGTACCACATGTGACCGAGTTTATAGTGAGATGCCATAAACACTCTCAGTGTATTGAGGGCTCACCTGAGAAGGCGTCGTTGTCGTGGTCCAGCGTGGTGAACTGTTTGCCGTTATGACTGGTCAGTGAATCCCCGGCGTTTCCCTGATAGGTTCCCAGACGCAGACGGTACGACTGGCTCTCGGGCTCTAGGTGGAAGCTGCTGTAGGCCGCGTAAACCTTCTTCCCCATCCAGTCCTCCAGCTCCACCAGCAGCTTGTAGTCCTCCTGTTTGCCCAGGTTATAGATGTTCTCCAGACCCAGCCAGTGCTCACCGTCCACGTCCCCAAAGCCTTTCTGGAGACATGAAAAAGAGAGCAGAACACAGTCACTGGAACACCTCATTGGCCTTTAAATACAGGCAATGCCAAGTAACTCCTGGCTTCTTTGAACAAGCTTTGGGCTGAAGACGAGGGACGTTTAAGACATCGCTGCTGATTTCAGCACATACTGCAGATGATTGTTATTATGTGACTGCAGCAGTAAGCATGCGTGAGTTTAGTTACAGCGCAAACACACCTGCAGCAGCTCATCGAGCGCTTTGGCTGGAACGTGTGTGACGTTTTAGGAGGTTTGCTGTGTGTGTGTGTGTGTGTGTGTGTGTGTGTGTGTGGGGCTCGGACTGAAAGAACCACTGACACACGGGCACGAGTGCAAGCAAAACAAACGAACGTGAGGCACAAATCCTGAGAAGCAGATCCAGCTGTTCAGGAGCTCCATCGTCTTCAGCTTCGTTACTAGTGTTTCTCTGAGTCTGATTCTCTAAAGGACTGCTAACTGAAGAAAATGTGCAAATTGCAGCTCATAGAGACACGGTCCAACTCGTAAACAATAATAGTCTGTATTGAGTGCTGCAGGGATGAGGTGTTTTTGTAGGCAAAACCTGGAAACCAGTTGCATTTTAGCACCTCCAGTTCCATCATTCTGAAGTCAGTGGGTTTTCTGAGTTTTTGGTTAAATGCCTGAAATGAGGTCTGTGTTGAACACAAGATCAGGATTTTCCATGTTTCATACAACATAAAATATACCTTGTGTTTTTATTGTCTTGAATTGTGTCTAAATGGCACTACAGATTTGTTGGATATAGAACTCTTTAATGCCAAACTCATCTAATCACTAATCAAACTACTCTTGCTCGGACTTGAAAGATTTGTTAAAAAGTTTGATGGTGGTGATGCTGAAGTCATGTGACTTTGGTGTAGTTCACTTATCGTTGTTTAGCTTTTCACTTCTGCCAACTGCCTAAAGTCATAGAGATTTAGTTCATTTGAGAAGAGTATCAGGATGAACAAGCAACTGTGAAAACTGTGAACTTGTGTTTTCAAGTGAAATATGCCACAAGTAGCACTAAAACATGAGCTCAATATGTGACCAGGGCTGTGCTTTTGTTATGTTAGTGCTGAGTTTGAGCTGTTTTGTTTCACAGGGTTTGTATTGTGTTAGAAGCTAGAGATGCAAAGCTGAGAAAAGAATGAAAGTTTTATTGTCTCTTGTGTTCATTTCAACTCATAACTGTAGTGATTTGTACATATAAGTATTTTGAGTTTTGCAGAAACATATGTAGAAGAATGTACAGTAGTCAACATCTGAAGTGCTTAAAAAATCATTAAAGTTGTCCTAATACAAGAACACATTTTGGTTTTAGGTTTTAGGACAACTTGAAAGGTTTTAATTGCTTCACTTCAAATTGCACTACTGCTTTTTTAATGGATGGCAAACAAAACATAGAACAATCAAAATCCTTTTGGTCATATATTCTGCAATAATCCAAAAGCCAAAGGAAAAATCTTTCTGGGTTTTTGTTAAATGAACCAGAGTGATGCAAAAATGCGTCATCACTGGAGCACTCTATTGCTTTTTAATATTCTCCAGAGACTGCACTGCTATTCCTGCCATGTGTTTTGTCTCTTTTTATTGGAATATTGTCATTTATCCGTCTCTCTAAAAGTCATCTGGTACTAAATCAATCAACAACGGCTTCAAAAGAGCGATTCATTGTGACATCACTACCTTATAGCTGTCCCAGTTTCTGAAGAAGTTGACAGATCCATCTTTCCTCCTCTGGATAAGCGTCCAGCCTCCTCTGTCCACGTCATGCTCACACCAGGCCTGTACAGGTGTCTCCGTCCCGTCCGGCTTCAGAAGATACGTCCCGCTGGTGGAGTGTCCAGCCTGCATCACCTGAAGACAGTCCCGAAAGGGACCTCCATACACCAACACACACAATTAAGTGAACACACACCGCTGATGACAAACGAGCATCAACACAGCTCTTTAATTTTTGCATATGGGTAGCTGACCTATAAATGTGTCCAATGGTGTGACAGAAAAAAAAAACGGTAACACTGAAAATAAACCTCTCTCATGCTATTTGTAACTCTAATGAAGATATGTTTTTCACAAATGTGAATTTTATAGCCTACCATTCGATTCTGCATATATATTATTAATTTTAAGGCATGTTTTAATGTTACATTACCAACTGAGATCTGTTTACATTTATTGATGTTCTTCTAACCAACCCTTAACCCTAAATATAACTGATGGTAACGTTCTTAAAACAGTATAAATCATTGGTCTCAGACTCAATTCCTGCAGGGACACAGCTCTAGTTTAATTACAAACCTAATCAAACACACCTGATCCGGCTAATCAAGCTCTTCGGGATTAACTAGAAACTTCCAAACAGATGAGAATTGGAGAATTGGAGACCTCTGCTAACAAGTGTACTTATGATTGCCATAATAAATGAGATTATTTGATAACTAATGGTAGTTTGAAACATCAGTTTGTACAGCTAGAATAACTGGAAGAGAGAAACGCAAAAGCCTTACACGTTCAAGTAACAAAGACAAAGACAAAAAAAAAACAAAATAAAAAATCTATTCAAAATATAATATGAATGGGCCCAATCTTAGCACCTGTTTATGTCACTTCTGTATCAGGTCTGATGGAGTCAAACTGACTAGGTGGCACTGTCACAAAAAAACTAGGGTCCTAGAAATCCAGTCCTGACACAGCAGCCTCTGGTATTTCAGGATAATTCTATTGCTTAAATGTGACTTATTCTTTAATTGCAATTTGTTTTGTGTGTGTATGAGCTGTGTGACGGCTTCATTACCCTCCAGGCTGACGTTACCCTGAAGAGAACCTCCCGTCGGTGCCGGAGCTGTTCTGGGGCTCCTGTCCTCTGAAAAGGGCCAGCCTTGACTCCTCTGGATCTCGTTGGAGAAGCGAGGCACGTACACCGGGATGTTCTCAGGCACGACCTGCACAAGAGGTGGAGGCAGCGGCTCTCGGCGGTGATTCCTGTACACCTGCAGGCATCGCTCCTCCAAGGCCGCGATCAGCAGCGACTGGTTGTTGACCAGCGTGGCCAGCGCGGAGAAGCGCACCTCCAGCTCCCTGTAGAGGGCGGACAGCCGCAGGGCCTCGGCCGTGCTGTTGAGGATCCGTCCCTCCAGCTGAGCCAGCTCCAGCGAGTTATCACGCTTGCGAATGATTTCATGCAGCAGCTGCATGTACAGCTGGGTGACCCGGGAGTTCATGTTGCGCGACTCTTTGCGTAAAAGTTTCATTTCGTTAACCATGTTTCCATCCACATCTACGATCATCCGCAGCGTGTCCATTTCACGTCTCTGCTTGGTCAGGAGCTCCCGGACGTCAGCTATATCCGACTGCACCACGCGCTCTCTATCTGGCAGAGAAGGGCCCTGGCTGGCACAGATCGGCCCCGTGATCTTCTGCTCTGGGACCAAGAATGTATAAGAGCACTTTCTTGGGGCCCCATCGGCTGTGTCCTCTACCAGTCTCCGCTTTCGGCTCAGGACGGGCCCTTTGTGTGCACTCTTGCTCCGTTCACAAGTGAGGACGCACAGAAGAGTGCAGAAGATCCAGGCCTGAGGACTCATAGCAGCAGAAAGGAGATCTGACCCATGAACCCTGAGACAAAACAACAGCAGAGATTTTAACAGCAGTCTAACTGTGGATTTTTTTTTCCTTTTGAATTGTTTCATTTCAATCTGATTTTAGAGCCCTATATAATCACAAGCTATATTTTGCTCATGGGCTGCTTTAGTTTTGTTGGACCTGAGTGTGGCATGTGATACCATTGACCGTTATATTCCTCACTAACGTCACACAGTAGGTATCTAGGGCACTGCACAGTGTTTGCCTCTTACTTTGAGAACAGAAAACTTTTTTGTACATTTTGGAATTTTTTTCTATTGTGTGACGTGCCTCAAGGATTCGTTTTGGGACCTTTATTAATTCCCCTTTATATAATTACTTATGGCAAAATTCTCCAAGAAAGTAATATTGATTATCACAATTATGTTAATTATCCCAGTTTTACCTTTCAGTAAGGTTTGGCACTACATTTTCATGCAATGTCTTGGACAGTAAACAATTTTAGCATGAAGATAATTTTAATGAAGATAAGATGAATATGATTTTTTTCCCTGTCCTAAAACTGAGTTTACGAAAGCCTTGGAGTGATCTTTGACCTCTTTGACATGATCTCCATTGCAAAACTAAAGCAGACTTACACTCATTAAGACTAGTGTAAGTCTGAATATGCTCAGGCACAAATGAGATCTGACTGCTGCGGTGGAATGCGTTATTTTTAGTTTTGCACACAGAGACATCTTTGCAGAAAATCAGAAGAACAACGCTCAAATGTTGTATGTGGCTGACATGCAGCGCTCAATTGATGACAGAATGTGTATTTTAACTACTTGTGTTAGGGGGTAGATTTCGGTGCCAGACTACATTCTGTGGTTTGTTTTCCTGTCAAGCTACACTTCACCTCACAGCTCAGGGTCAGGTGAGTTTGCTTTCCATCTCATTAGTGGCCCAATTTTTCCCTTCTATACACCTCAACCATGAAAGGTAGGGCTTCTCTATAAGAAACTGAGTAATTCCATATGGATAGGAGTGATTTAAAAGTGGAAACTCTTCTACAAAATGATTTATAGTTCATATATGTAATATGCAGAATTTTTGTGCTGAATGCTGCTTCACTTTTAAGAACTGGCTTTTAAACCTTTTGTTTTGCATCTTTAATGCAGCTTTACTTAGACATGTATTTAAAACCCATAGAATCACTGATCACCAGGCCTTTGTGAGAAATGAGAAAGGGAGAAGGTGATGTAGTTGCATGTTTTGGACGCGAGCAGGACTGCAGCTTTAAATAGAGCAGGACTAGCATGATTGATGATTCAGTCACAATGTTACAAACACTGAGCAGCATTATTCCTGTGGTTTGGTGAAAATGTTCAGGACTGGCTGCTTTAGTATTTTCCATTATATAAACTGCTTTGGCAGCAGTGAGTGTTCTTACACAAAGTCAAGAAAACAGAAGGAGTGAGGAAAGTGTTCTGTTACCATCTTGGGTCAAAGAAAATAAGTTAGGTCAAATTTTCTCAAACTTATTTCTCTGTCCTGGAGCAATAAATCACACGCTTCTTAGCTTATACGAATACACGAACTATTTAAACTATTTAAATGTTGCTCAGACATGAATAGATCAAGTTTCATGACGTTTCATTAAGGATGTTTGTAAACCTAGCTGCTGAATTAGGACAATCACTTATAAAATGGATTTGCAGGTTTGTGTGGATGTCAGTGGAACAGCACATGTGGGGAGGATATTATAAGACTGTTATAAGAATATGAACCAAATCAGCAAATTCAACATAAACACAGACTTTACATTTGACTGAACACTGATGGAAAATAAACTACAAAACAACACAAGTCTTTCAGAAGTTTTGAGGTGCCACTTTCTGTTAAATTTAACAATACTAGAATGCATACAGACTACCAAACAAAGACAAAGCATTGGAAAAAGTTACTCTGAGAAGAAGTAGTTGAGAGCTAGATGAAAAATCGGTGAGGTTTTAGTGGAAAATGCCAGATCGGATAATATTACATCCATCTGAAGTCTGTCCAAAACTCCCACAAAAACCAAGAGCCACTTTTCTTCTGATTTCTGAGGATCATGCGATGTGACAGTTTGTCTAGTAACACTTCAGCCTAGATTGAGGCTTGTACATAATAAACGTGTGCAGCTCACTTAGATGAATAGTACAAACATTTAATACTCATGCGTGCAATTTTTACTGTACCGTAATGCATTTCATTTTAATATAGCTGAATAAGTTGCCTTCCCTGTTCATTAAAGTTAATTTATGTACTTCATTGTTCAGTTTTTGAGATGTAAGATGACACTGATGCTGAAGCAGTTCTCCAAACTTCCACAACAAACAAAGGTAAAGACTTTTTCTATTTATTACAGTTATGATGCATGAACTGAATAAAGCTTGTGAATTAGTAAATATTTTACTTTTACTTGATAAGGTAGTTTAGATATGTAATATTTTAGTTCTTTTTCTATTACAAAAGTAAGAGAAGTATAAGCAGATCAGCTGTGTAACATCAGCAGAATAAAGTTCAAGTCACTGACCTCTGCGTTCTTTCTGTCCGTCTGCGGAAGTCTCTCCTTCTGCAGATGAGCGGCAGACGCCTGCCTCTTATACTCTGTGTGTGTGTGTGTGTGTGTGTGTGTGAGAGAGAGAGAGAGAGAGAGAGAGAGAGAGAGAGAGAGAGAGAGATCAAAAGTGGCTGAGTAAACTCCTGCCTTTATTGCTTTTCATTTCTCAGCAAAAATAATGAGAAAGAAACTGACCTGTTATGCCTCTTCATCATCTTCTTCTTTCAATAATAATAATGATAATGAGTTTATATGAGGAACGGAGTCCAGACCGACCTGCTACAGAACAAACAGGACAGTACTGGGTGAGAACATCCTGAGCTCAGAGGACCTGGTTTAATGACGATAACGATGTTTTTCATCTTTAATGACAGGAATGGGCTGCTTTCAGATACTTGTCCCATCATACACCTCCCTCTGCAAAATTCAGGACCTTTCAGACCTTTCTCTGCACAAACTCTTATGCCACAGCAAATTAACTTCAGGATTACTGTAGCTAACAGAAGCCTTGGTAATGCATACTTCAGAAGATCAAAACATTTAGAAACCTGAGGTCACACTTTTAAAGCACAAGAGCAGAATATATGTGTTATTACAACCCTAACTCTGCAAGTTCATCACAATCAACAAAACTTCACCGTTACCTTCAGTTTTATTAACTCTGTATGCAAGTCACTATATTTATCTTGAAATGTTATAAACAGCAGCTAATTATTTTTGGCTTATGGGGTATCCTACACAATGACTTATGGTCAAAAGCTTATGATCAAAAACGTCTCCAGGTTACGTATGTATCCATGCTTCCATGAGGGAACTGGACTCTGCATCACAACGCTTTGGGAACGCCCCCAGTGTGACCACGCTCTGAATCTGCTGTAGAATCTGTCCAATAGAAGGGTGTAAAAGGTGGAGGAAGCGTAAAAGACCAGGAAGCGCAAAAGCACATGTGGCAAAGCCGACATCAGCCTCATGTGAAGAAGAACTGCGCTGGCAGGGATACCAGAACTATGGCAACGTGTGGCATTTCGTTCCCTCAAGGAACCGTGGTTATATGTGTAACCTGGAGAAGTTCCTTTTCGGGAACTTCAAGATGCGTCACTTCGAGGGCCTCACAATTTCCAACTCCAGGCCCTGCTTGTGAGAGGAGTTCCCTCCGGACTGGATTCAGGTCTGAAAACCATATTCAGCCCGGCCAGAACAGGGCTACTAACAGTATGTGAACACCGTCTCGGCGCACTCTCTTCTGGGAGTAGAGCGATTGGGGGAAAGGCTGTACCACAGCGCCCAGTCCCAGCTGGAGTGAAGCAGAGGGGACATTGAACATTTTCTTGAGTCACAAAGAGGTCCACCTCTGCTTGAGAGTATGTTCTTCTCCATATCTGGAAGTGAAGCATCCATCCCCGGGTCTTTAAAGCACGTCTGCTCCCACATTCAGGTGCCCAGGAATGTAAAATGCTCTCAGTGAGAGGAACTTGTGCTGGGACAACAGGAGGATCTGGTTCGTCAGGGCGAGAATGCAGACCCCCCTGGTAGTTGATATAAGAGACCACAGCAGTGTTGTCGATGCGCACCATCACATGATGATCTCTCATGTCGGGGAAAAAGTGTTCAGTGCTCGAAACATGACCCGCATCTTCAGGAAGGGATGTGAAGGGTGGAAGGGTGAAGGGTCCACAGACCACGAGCTGAGCGGCCAGTCATGATTGCTGCTCTACCGGTGATAGATAACAGCACTGGGCTCTGATGCAAGAACCAAGGTTTCCTCCACATGTCTAGGACTTGCACACACCGTCGACCCTGATCATACGAAATGGATTACCCCAGGGAATACCCCTTCTGGTCTTTTTAGCCACCACTGTTGGGGTCTCATGTACAACATTTGCTTCCATCACTGGCGGAGCTAAATCAGCCAGTCGTCGATGTAGTACAGGATGCGAATGCCCTGCTAGTGCTGCATCCACTACATCCACTGATGGGAAGAACACAATATTGGTATGCTTTGCCCCCAAAACCTAGGAACTTCCTGTGATGTGGATTGACGGAGAGGAAGTAAGTCTTTTAGATCTATCACGACAAACCAGTCCTTGGACCTGATTTATATGATTATATGACTTGCCTCATCTCGAACTTCAGCTACTATTGGACACAGCCCTCCATCCTTCTCTGGAACTATGAAGTACTGGCTGTAGAACCCAGACTCTTCATGAGGTGGGACCACCATGATGACCTGCTTCCTCAAAAGAGTGTCTACTGCAGAGCATAGTGAGCGAGAGACACTCCAAACACAAACGGTGGAGATCACACAGCGTTCACAAAATGACTCACCCTCGCCATTTTGCCCTTGTCTTTGCTTGCCATATCCAACTTTAATTGTATGGGACAGGCAACAATAAAGACTCTTGGGATGTGAAAACTGAGTGAGTGTTCTGATTGACAGAAGGCTGACGCCGGCTTGTCGGATGTACTTTTTTGTTTTCTGGTCTCTGACATCACCCGCCTATGACGTCGCACCCCTCCATTGGACAGATTCTACTTAAGATTTAGAGCGTGGTAAAGCAGGGGGTGTCTCTAAAGCATTGTGATGCAGCACGAAGTTCCCGGAATTGCTGAACTCACAGCAGGTTAAATGTGAAGACTGATTTCATCAATATCTGACTGACAAGAACTTTTAATAATTGCAGTGGTAAAATAGTCTGTATGTGTGCTGTGAACACTGTATATCTGCTTAGATAATCTAATATGAATTTTACAATGAAAATTGTTCAAAAGTCTAATCATCTTCAAAATAATTCTTCAAAATAATTCAAACTGTACAATCTCTCACTTTATTGAAATAAACTCATGAAGTTATTTACATTACATTTATATGCAATAAAATAATAGTTTCAGAATAAATAGAGCAGCACTCTTAAATATGTTCAGGGAGTCCATAAAGACGTCATGTCTAATATGAGGTAGACATCTGGCTTAAATACATAGTCAAATAATATAGCAATTAAATCTGAGTTTACAGAAAACAAAACTGTTTTCACTGAATAATATCAGCATTCAAACAAGTTCCTCTGACGGAGATTATACTGCAGAGATGTTATAACTGAATTAAAAGTAGTCAGGAAAAACCACAGACTGATGAAGACTCATCAAAACATATCATATTGTTCAATAAACATCATCGTGGAGCGTATAGATTTCATCTGTGAGTTTATGAAGACCCAGATCTGGATCTCACTGAGGTGGAGTTTGAAAAACATTTTTCTAGTGTTTGTTTCAGTCTTTGTCAAAAACTAGTTCATAAATATTGAGCACATAGGAACCATATAGATAAGAATAAATATGGTGAGAAGTTCAGTGCGTGAGCTCCTGATGACACTGAGAGTCAGACACCAGGTCCTCACCGATCTTCTTCCCGCTCCAGGACGACACACACCAGCAGCGAGGAGCCAGGCCCAGCAGAGACGTCTCACACTGACAGAACACAGAAGAGTTAGTGTGCTGGGTCAGATCGGGGTCAGGGTCGGGTCTGGTCGGAGTCAGAACAGATCAGATCAGGGCCAGAGTCAGGTCAGGGTCCGATCAGATCGGGGTCAAGGTCAGGTCAGATCAGAGTCGAGGTAGATCAAGTCAGGTCAGATCGTGGTCAGGGTCAGATACGCACCTGCTTGGCCTTGTAGAATCCGTGCTTGTCACAGTTGGGCAGGTAAAAGCTGGTGAACTTCTCTCCTAATGTCTGCTGAGACTCAGCGATAATGTCTAGAGCCGCATTCAGCTCTGTGTGACACGGACCCTGAAAACACACAGAAACACACCTGGGTCAAACACACACACACACACACACACGGGACTGATGGAACACATGCCAAGTACACAAGCCAAAACTTGTGAGATCTACAAAAGATCTGTGTATTTAAATTACTTATCCATCCATTCTGATAAACACAGATTTATTTATTCAGCACTGATATCTGTAATAGCACTAATAAAATGAATGTTTTAAAAACATTTGTATCTTAAATGCATGTTAAATAAGTTTCTCACACACACACATATTACAGTTGTAGTTTGTTAACTGTAATAACTGTGTGACAAATGTATTAAATGTATTTTACATTTAAGTCAAAACTGTAATTGAATTGTGTGTAAATTTTTGATTGTGGGTGATAGGAATAGTTCAGCCAAAATCTTTCACAAACAGTTGTAAGCGTGTACAGCTCTGTACCTGCTGGATCAGTTTCTTCCGGATGGCGTTGACTTTGGCCTTGATGCTCTCTTGAGCCTCCGCTGCGTCCTGCGGGTCCAGGGGCCGGTTCAGACCCAGCAGATACTGCAGGGAGTCCTGGTCAGACGTGATGTCCAGCTCGTCTACAAACAACACAGACCTTTTACATCAAGAATCGCTCTACATGGTATTGTCTTGTAGCAGTGTGTTTGAAAAGGGCACCTGGTGTCCGGTGTTCCTCGGCGCAGACAGCCTGGCCCCGGGTCAGCGAGTGAAGCGGTCTGGGGTCATCGGGTCTGGGGACGCAGCGCAGGCCGGCGCCGCAGGGAGCCGTGTAAACGCCGCAGGACTCTCCTCTCCTGAGAGCGCAGGACACGCAGCAGCCGCAGCCCGGCTCTCGCAGCACCTCGGGACAGTCCGGGGACACGGCCGGACACGAGTCCAGCTGCTCCTGAGAACACGGAGCGCAGCGGATCACCGGCGACAGATCCGCCGGACGCAGCAGGACGCTCACCAACAACACCAACACACACGGCCTCCTCATAGCAGAGGCAGAATCTGCTCTCGGTCAGTGTGTGCCGTGCTTTTATACCCTCACATGATGACCTCAGAGGAGTTAATCATTGACCCGCCGCTCGCCTGCATTAATTAAACTGTTTTGAGCGCACAGGTTTGCTCTGGCTGTCAATATTTACTCTAGGACGAAGTGTGCAACATCTGTGACCCGTTTCACCAGCAGCAGGTTCATGATGCTGCTGTTTATCATCTGCACTCAGAAAAACACACAGAAGCGGTCACTAGGACAGCACCTCCTCAAAAGGCACTAATATGCATCATTTAGCAAAACAAACATAAATTTTAAGAGTTAAAATGTTAGGATGCACCTATGGGGAAAACGTGGTGCAAAGGTGAATCTTTTGAAAAGGTACCATTCCAGGCACAGCTTCTGCTTTTAGCCATATTTGTGACCCTGAACCACAAAACCAATCATATTTCTTACGATTTAGACTATCTGAAAGCTGAACATTTCTGAGGGTTGTCAATAATGTAACTTAACAGGATGCTAGAAGACATGGTTATGCGAGTATCTCTCAATAATGTGTTTTTGACCACACTTCGAGTTGGGTTACAAAAACAAGGTCATGTGGTCATTGCATAACTGGACGGGTTAATCTGAGGTCTTCAGCCATCATAACATGTTTGTCATGAGGTGCCTGCGCAGTAATTAAGAGCTCCAGGTGTAGTATTAGTCAGGGTTTGGACACTACACTCACTTGAGTGAGGACAACCGGTCAGTTTGAAGACATCGGACGCCAGAGATTTGTGATTCCAGTAGAATTAATAACTGAATCAAGCTTTAATGGGGAGTTCAAGCTTTGTTTGTCTACTCGAACAAACACAGTGTTCCTCAGGTTTGCTGTAGGTCCATCAGGGCCTATACATGCGCACACGCACACACACACCAAGCAAATCATTTACATCCCACCCACACGAGTCCAGCCATAGATTGTGCAAGAAAGAAAAACAGATGGAGAATTACACTTCAGAACAAATACATTTAAAAAAAAATTAGAAATGATGAGAGGTGAAGCGTTGTCTGTTGAAGCTGACCGTCTGAGGGATCTTCACTCAACGGTCAGCTCGTGTGCTGCGGCCTCCTCGATGTCCTTCATCAGACTGACCAGCCACTGGGGCAGATCCACCTGCTGAACGCCGTGATTAAAGCAATACATTAAAACAAGATAAAAGCAGCAAAATTAACCGTTTCGTAGAGCTAAAAATAGCTGGCTGAGGATGAGACCAGAAGCTAGACCCATAGGCCGAGTCCGTGTTTATGTCACAGTCCTGAGAAGTGAATGCTGTTGACTCGTTGTGTTAAGTGTGTTTCTCTATAAATGTTCGTTTGGTTGGAAACTCCAGCACCTCATGAGAGGATGACTTGCTTGCCTGTGCAGTAGGTGCCTGAAGGTCTTCTCTGGTCTGATGGACGCTCTGATCTCCAGACGCGAGCTCCAGAGACTCATCAGGCTCCTCCAGCTCGGAGATCGTATGTAAGGAGCTCATGAAGAACACAGTGAGCCTGTTCAACAGAACAGAGGCTTCAAACTAAAAAAAAAAAAAAAAACAATATATGGATGAAGTCAAAAACCCAGGGGGTAATGAAACTATCCTGAAATCATAAAGAAAAAAAATGAAGAATTAGAATTTCAAATATAATTCCTGAAAATGAAGTAGTTGGCATAATACGTTTTGGATGGCTGTGCAACATTCTCTTAAAAAACTGTATAAAAACATTTAAGAATCAGATGACAAAAAAGTGTGTTTCTAAGAACTTGCCATGAAGGGGGTTTAGTCTTGCTTCTATCTGGAAGAAATAGCTGAGATAATCCAGAAAGACTTTTCCAACAGATCCTCGGTTTAACAGGATCACGACCGTCTGAGCTGATGATCGCGGTCACCTGTGGACATCGTCAGACTCAGAAAAGAGAAGAAGAAGAAGAACCGCTGCATGCACTGGCCTGGATGAATGAAAACACAGAACATCAGTATTATGTTTGATGACTGATACAAGATACATTTACAAATAACCTTTTCTTCTGCGTTTCTTCTGCATTTAAACGTATCAGTGCATTTAGAATTGAATTAAATACCTGCAACATCACGTCATTAATCATTACTGAACACATTTAGTGAAGAGGATCTTAACTCTTTCCCTCGGGAGAATCCCCGCTTAGTGGACGAGGAAAGTTATGGACAGATTCTGACCGACTGAGCGAGTCTTCTTCATATACACACTATATACACCTCAATACAACACAATTATAACGTCTTTGTAGATTGTGTTTTATTTATCCCCGCCCCAAACAACTCTATAAGTTGTTACTTTTAGAACAGACTAACCATACCTAAATGCTGCTAGGGGAAAAATGTAAGCAATAAACCAACTTTATAGTAGATTGTAAGTGATCGAGGGCTGAGGTTGTTTCAGTTCTTCTCATTGCAAGGGTGCTGTCAGAAGTGTGCACTCATTCAACATAATCAATGACGTTTGAGAGTGAAAAGCCCATGAACGGATGAAACGACCTGACCGGCAATTTGGGAGACGACACTGGCATCTGAAGCAGACTCTGTCGCCTCGAGATGAACGATGGAGATAGTGAGCATGGCCCAGACATCACCAGAAGCACCACAGATAGAGGAAGAACTTAGCATAGTGCCAGGAAACTACAGGAACAACAGGAGAGTGATGGGATAACCAGACAGGGACCTCTAAAACTGATAAACATGGAAGCGTATCAGGATAGAGAGCGCTGAGACCA
>NW_025047756.1:130000-147500 GCF_018831695.1 Puntigrus tetrazona | reverse complement strand
CACACACACACACACACACACTCACACACACACACACACACACACACACACACACACACACACACACACACACACACACACACACACACACACACACACACACACACACACACACACACACACACACACACACACACACACACACACACACACACACACACACACACACACACACACACACACACACACACACACACACACACACACACACTCACACACACACTCACACACACCATGTTTCTGGGGTTGGACAGAAGAAAGTGCTGAGCCACGTGAACCGGCAGCAGGTTAAACAGAATCCTCTTGTTGTCCAATTTGACTTTCTCCATGCCGTCTCTCTCCTCCTCCGCCTGAACACAGAGAGACACACACACACACAGAGACACACACACACACAGAGACACACACACACACACACAGAGGCATACACACACACACACACACACACACACACACACACACACACACACACAGAGGCATACACACACACACACACACACACACACACACACACACACAGAGGCATACACACATACACACACACACACACACACAGAGGCACACCGTCACAGTACAGTAGGATACACACAGTTCTACTGAATATTTATTGTTGCAGCAGTCAGATATTTTTATATAAGGAATCAGAATCAGTGTAAAGTGTAACACTGTCAGCATCAGTCCTCCATTCATCTTGTATCTTTCTCTTTCTCTCTCTTTTCTAACTGGAACTTAGGAAAAGTTTTCATCTTGAGACTCAAATGTGTTACTGACTGTGTTATAAATGGCTTTTAATAGAAGTCTCCAGTCATAATTGAGCTGTGCATCACAGAAAACAACAGATATTCACACAGAAAATACACACTGTAATAATATTTAACAGTATAAATAATAACCTTTTAAGACAGTTTTTATTAATATATTTTCTGTTGTCCTTTTAACTTTTAAGTTGTGTGTTATTGTTTTGATTTTAATGTTTTTATTCATTTTTATTTCAGCTTTAGTTCTGGCTATTTTAAATGAATATTTCTGTCATTAATTCCATGGACTTCCATTCGATGATCATCTTGACTGTCACACCACACAGACTTCATTTCCCACAATCCATTGCACAGATCGGTTTCACCTGCAGTCAACTACACTCCAAACGCTGAGTATCATTTACAGAGCCTTCTCCCAGTCTCTAATGGATACTGTTCGCCATGGACTGATCTCTGGATATCTCCTACATGCCTGTGTGTGTGTGACTGCAGGAAGAGCAGCTCTGTACCTGAGTGGCCCAGAGGAAGTCCAGACGCAGCTTGAGCTCCATCTGTCTGGAGTGAAGGGCGAGAGCGGTGAAGAACAGCAGCAGAGAGAGGATGGGCTCCAGACCTCGAGCGCTCAACAACACCGTCCTGAACACACACCAGAACACACACACACACACACCGAGATTCAGCACACGAGAGACACAGAAGACCGAGACCACACTTATTTGCTCCACAATACTGCTTTAAGATTTAAATGAATGCTTTCTATTTGAACGTATATTTAACCAGCTTAATATAAAATGTAGACCTGCATGTATGTGTTTTTACTCTGAACAAGACGCAAGAACTGGTTGGTAGATTAGCATGAAGCGCCTGCATGTCTCAGAGCTTCAGATCATGCATAATACAGCAGATATATTGTATGCATACTACAGTGATTGGGTTATATGAATAAACCTTGGTAAACCAGAAGAGCGAAATTGCTCAGAAAAAAATGTAAAAGATGCCAAAAAGATCAATTACAGTTTAATATATATTCAAATAGAATGTACCTCTCTAAGTGTTTGACTGGAGGTGTGTGTGTGTGTATGTCTGTGTGTGTGTCTGTGTGTGTGTGTGTGTGTGTGTGTGTGTGTGTGTGTGTGTGTGTGTGTGTGTCTGTGTGTGTGTGTGTGTGTGTGTGTGTGTGTGTGTGTGTGTGTGTGTGTGTGTGTGTGTGTGTGTGTGTGTGTGTGTGTGTGTGTGTGTGTGTGTGTCTGTGTGTGTGTGTGTGTGTGTGTGTGTGTGTGTGTGTGTGTGTGTGTGTGTGTGTGTGTGTGTGTGTCTGTGTGTCTCTGTGTGTGTGTGTGTGTGTGTGTGTGTGTGTGTGTGTGTGTGTGTGTGTGTGTGTGTGTGTGTGTGTGTGTGTGTGTGTGTGTGTGTGTGTGTGTGTGTGTGTGTGTGTGTGTGTGTGTGTGTGTGTGTGTGTGTGTGTGTGTGTGTGTGTGTGTGTGTGTGTGTGTGTGTGTGTGTGTGTGTGTGTGTGTGTGTGTGTGTGTGTGTGTGTGTGTGTGTGTGTGTGTGTGTGTGTGTGTGTGTGTGTGTGTGTGTGTGTGTGTGTGTGTGTGTGTGTGTGTGTGTGTGTGTGTGTGTGTGTGTGTGTGTGTGTGTGTGTGTGTGTGTGTGTGTGTGTGTGTGTGTGTGTGTGTGTGTGTGTGTGTGTGTGTGTGTGTGTGTGTGTGTGTGTGTGTGTGTGTGTGTGTGTGTGTGTGTGTGTGTGTGTCTAACCCCGAGGAGCGTCTGAACCCGCTGAGCTCCAGCACACTGATGTAGAGCAGCAGGAGCAGCAGCAGCAGCAGGAGTTTGGAGAGCCAGGACACTCGCAGGAACAGAGCCACGCTCAGCGTTCCCAGCATGCAGCAGAGCAGGGCGTACTGAGCTCCTTCACACGGCAGCTCCGCCATCGTCCGGTTCAGCCCCGCAGACACGTCGATGATCACGATGGAGCGCGTGGAGTTAGACGGCCAGAGCCACGGCATGCAGCCCACCTGACACACACACACACACACACACACACACACACACACACACACACACACACACACACACACACACACACACACACACACACTCACAGACACACACACACACAGACACACACACACACACACACACACACACACACACACACAGACACACACACACACACACACACACACACACACACACACACACACACACACACACACACACACACACACACACACACACACACACACACACACAGAAAGAGTTTCATGCACTGAGAGAGAAAGAAAGCTGCTCTCTTTGTGATATTTGATGTGCTTGTGTTATGACTGAAGCTGATCTCTAATGTGAGACGAGCAGCGGGTTCAGCTCTGAAGTGATTTACCACACAGGCCTGGGCCACGGCGTAGATTAAGAGCACTATGAACACACACAGGACGGTCCGGATCTGTATGGTCAGGCACCCTGGAAAACACTGAGACACACAGAGACTGAGGTCAGTGAAGACAGAGATGAACATGTCAGCTTGTGAAAAAAATAAAAACAACATAAATATGCCAAAACGATTTTATTTTCAACAGTACATGCTAAGAAAATCTTAATATTTGCAAATATTAACACATTTATGACCCGATAACTAACATCCGTGTTGTTAGTCGAAGCTAACACTAAATCTGTGATATATAATTTTAATATCAGCAGAACTTTCCACGCTTGTTATTACAGCACTCTCACACTCATTGGTTCTGTTTAGAAAAACTAGCTCAAATTGTTAAAAAGGAGGTGGAACTGAAGACAGATTACTGTGAAGGAGGTGTTTTTACCTGAACTCTAGTGATGTGAAGGTACATGATACACACCACCAGAAAACAGATGCAGAAGACGAGCAACACCAGCACGACCGTCCCCCTGACATCAACAACACAAACATTTAAATAAAACTAACAGAACTCCAAATCACACGAGCCAATATTTTATGCAAAATAGAACATAGATAACACAAGAAATGTTATTTTTAATAATTAATTTTGAGCCCAGAATGATCTGGTTTCTAATCCGATGTCAGAATAGTTGTGGCAGGGTCATGTTCATCACGGTGTAGCGTCTCCTCTTCTTTTAATACAGTCTGAAGACGTCTGGGCATCGAGGTTATGAGTTTCTGGAGTTGGGTTCCTTCTTGTCTGATATAGGTTTCCAGCTGCTGAAGAGTTGGTGGTTTGAGATATTTTTAATGATGCTCCAGATGTTCTCTACAGGTGAAAGATCTGGACTCTTCTTCTATGAAGTCATGCTGTTGTAATATCTGCAGGATGTGGTTTAGTATTGTCCTTCTGAAACACACCAGACCTTTCCTGAAATAGACGTCATCCGGAGGGGAGCATATGTTCCTCTAAAACCTTTATATACCTTTCAGCATTCATAGTGTCTTCTTCCAGAACATGAAGCTGCTCGTACGGTATACACTTATACACCTCCATACCATCAGAGATACTGCTTCTGAACTCAACTGAAACACACTGAAGATCTCTTCTTTAGCTCAGAGGACAGTCTGTTCATTAGAACAAGAATATCAGGTTTGAACCAAAAAACACTCTTCACTTTGAGTCTTGATGATGTTCACACACGTCTGAGCTTTAGTTGTCTTCTGCAGACGGCTCTGAGGACTGTGTTTCTGGAAGTTCATCTGTTCATGTCTGACAGAATCATGTGATGAGTGTCTGAGACCTGAAGACCACGAGCGTCAAAGATCTTCAGCCTCGTCTCTTACACAGAGATTTCAGCAGTTTCTCTAAATCTGAAGATGATGTTATACGCTATAGATGAAGAGATTTGACGTTGAGGAACGTTGTTAATAAATAATCACACAATCTTTTCACAGATTGGAGAGCCTCTGTCCATCTTTACTCCTGCTTCTCTAAAACATCCCTTTTATTGCTAATAGGCTGTACATACTGTGGTATGATGAGCAGGTAGAGGATGCCGATCAGAGCCGTGAGGACGAGAGACAGAAGCACAGCGCCGGTGAAGTACTCGTCATTCAGCTGATGATACTGAAAACACAGCACACGTCATGACCAAACACCCTCATACACACATATTAGACATGCTGAAACAATATCACACTTCATCAACATCAGGAACCAGCAAAACAGAGTATTTGTGGTGCATATGATCTATGTGATATGACTTGACTACAGATATACAGCATCTGTATTGACTGTAAATTTGTCGAAATTAACAAAATTATTGATTTTGTTTTGTAATGTACAATAAAACTGTATTTAACATATACAAAATATTATATTATTCTATGATTGGAGGTGTGCATTCAGCGTTATTGTACTGATATCTTGAGGACTACCATAGACAGCTGACTCCTAAAGTTTTCATGTATTTAATGTAGAAAGGTTGTTCTTTTCTTGTTCTGACCTTGAATGCTCCCGATGTCGTCATTAAGATTTGACAAGAAACAAGTTCAAATGTCTCAGGAGCATTACACAGAAACTAAGCATGGGAACTAATGACTAACTGAACGAGACGACAAGGCTACTCAACTAAATGTCTGTGACCATAACGGTGACACCAAAATCTACTTTAAAAACGTTTTTTCTGTGACGTTTTTAAGCACTTTTATTTTGAAGAGTGTCCTCCTCTTTGGCTGTGAGTGAAGCACACACACACACTGATTTTGTCCTGAATCCCTGCTTCTGGTCGTCTCACCCTGTTCTCTCGCTCCGAGTCTCTGTAGCGGAGGGTCAGGTAGTGCAGGTCAGCCGTGTCCGACTCCGTCTGCCGGGCCTCGATCAGGCGGCTGATGTAGCGGTTGACCCGTGTCCCCGGGCTGCTCTGGGTCGTGTTCGCCGCCGCCGAGGTCCGGTTCCTGAGCTTCTCCGGCGCCGAGCGCAGCACCCTCCTCTGCCAATCACAGACACCATCACATGACCACACGATGAGGCTGTGAGAGGAACAGCGTGAGCCGGACAGCAGACACGGGGAAACCGCTCTGGATTCATTCAGCTTGGGACCAAAACATCCTACAACGCAAAAACTGGCAGCTGTGGTGGCCAAAATTTTACTGTTAAAAATACGGTAGCGAGATTTTAGGTTTTACGGATTTAACTTAATTGTACATCAACTGATATAAAGTCAATATACCAACCCACTGAAGTACTGAAGTCTGGTTTGTACTTTATCCACCAAAAGCAGGTGCTGATGAGAGTCACGTGATGAAACTAAGCCCTTCACAAGCAGCTTTAAAATCCTTTCATTTAGAAGGTGTTTTATTCACACAAACACTCAACACCAGCGATGTAAGACAGATCAAACTGAAGCAATGCAATAAACATTCATTTAACAACAGCCCTAATGCATATAAAAAGAAAATAAAAGTCATCAGATGTGAAATGTAACACAGGGAATTTAAAAAAGCGTATACTACCTTAAAATACATTTTTCACTGTATAAAGTAGGGAACTTACCGTTAACCAATAAACAGGTTTTTACCGTAGAATTTCTTTTACTGTTAAAAAGTCTGATTATTTCTCAGCGTCTCGTCGTACCTTGTCTCCGTCCTCACAGTTCATGACGTTGGAGAAGGGAATCTCAGCCTTGAACATCTTGCGGCAGTGCATGAGCTGCACCAGAAGATAACACACCGTCTTAAACTTCATCTTTTTGGCAGGTTTGATGTCTGACAGGATCAGACCAGGAAAGATCTGGAGGAACACGCACAAACAATGGCATGTATTCACAATAAAAACACACCGGAAAGCGTCGCGGTCATTTATAAAGTCGTGCTGCATTAAATTTAATCAGCCATCGATAAACTGAACGGGTCAAATGCCAAGAGTCATTAGGGTATTCAGATGTATACTACTGGACATTTCATTTAATTCTTAGAATTTTTGTAATTTATATATAAATGACCATTGTTATTTTTGTATTTTAGTTTGATGCACCCAAGGGAACACTATTTTTAACAGCTACAGTCACACTTTCATGCTCCAGTTCTCACTCTCGACTAGACTTTTGCCTCAATAAAGTCCTAATTTGCTTCTTCTTATTAATAATAAGGTACTTGCCGGCCAGTATGCTAGGAATATTCATCCTAGTCAGTCGTGAGAATTGATCTTTAATTTAAAGTGTTAAAAAATGATAAAAATGTTTTTTTTGAGACTGAAAGATTATTTAAAACTAAGGAAAAGTTGCTTTACAAAAAAATCAATTTCTTGGAGTGTTTCTTTCTCATAAAGACGCTGCTATCAGAAGTTCGTCTTCCTCCCGCTGCGCTCGTCACACACACCTTCCTGCGGTGAGATGGCACTATGAAGAAGGTCTCGATGTCGTGTTTGAGCAGGAAGGAGTGTCTCTCGCGGCCGTTCCCCGGCTCCACCTCGTAATCTCCGTTCAGACACTCCAGCGTGGAGCGAGTGATGTGCACCTTCCTGAAGAACCAGAGGAGAACCGCTCACTCCACATCATCAGTCTAAAAAACACTTTGAACTGCATAAAAACCTACTAAATTAGAAATGTGGGCGCAACTAATCAAACACAGTTCTCTGAATAAAGAATACAAAATATCCCAGCATGCACTGCAGCATGAATGCACTACACAGTTACAGTTAGAGGATTAATGTGTGGTCGTGTAGTTTGTTCACTCGTTATCGTTAGCTGTGTGCTGTGGTCACTGACTGAGCTCCTCACCCGGGCAGACCTCCGGCCTCCATCACGTTGGCGAGCGTCACGTCGTTGGACCACACGTCATACTGCCACTTCCTGAGACCCAACACGCCACAGAGCACCCTCCCCGTGTGCAGACCCACACGCATGTTCAGATCCACCTCGGTGGCTTCGGCCACGGACCTGAAGAACGCAGGCGGACCGTTTACACCACAAGTCAAATATTGTTACTACGTTTTAATAATATCATGTTAATAAAAGCTCAGCATTTATTTGCAACAGAACCCTTTATGTATTTACTGTCACTTTGATCCAGATTTAAACGTTTTCAACATTAATAAGCAGAAATGTTTCTCGAGCAGTAAATCAGTATATTATTCTGGTTTCTGAAGATCATGTGATGATGCTGAAAATACAGCGGCGCTTCACATAGAAAACAGCTACTTATTATTATCATTTATAGTGACTATTTCTAATCAAATAAAGGCAAGCATTGGATTATTTGCGACTTGAGCAGTGTGTTCTGTGAGATGTTGATGTCTACCTGAAACCAGTAGGTGGTGCTCTCATCAAAAAGTGAAGCTACAGACTCTAGCTTTTGGTTGTTTTGCCTGAAAACTACTTCAGTGACAGTAAGATGTTTTCTACTAGCAAAATAAAACAAACTAGATTTGCCTATAGAGAAATATTCTAAAATATTAAAGAATAAAATGTGCTCCTTTGAATCCTAATTGGAACAGAGCTGCTCCGCTCGCTGAGACGAGGAGGAGACTCACGTGATGGTGTCGATCATGTCCAGACCCATCTCCACGCAGCAGTGGGCGTGGTCAGTCTTGGGCTGGGTCAGGCCGGACACACAGTAGTAGCAGTCGCCCAGGATCTTGATCCTCCGGCAGTGATTCTCCTGAACATCAGCACAAAACACTCTGAAAACACTGAAAACACTGTCAAAGCGTGTCTCTGGAGCACAGAAGCAGACAGAAGAGCACACATGTATTTCTATGGGACAGAATTATACGTTTTTCTTTTATACCCGAAATCATTACGTTATTGAGATTTCCTGCCGTAAAAATATCAAAACGTCCTTCTTGATTATTAATACGGTTCACACTTATTAGGTGATCTGAACTACTATGTGCTTGCATCAAAAATAGGTACAGTCTGCTTACTTTTATGATCATATTCAAGGTACTAGATATTCCTGGATCAATATTTCAAACAGTCGAACAGATTTGAGGGAACGTTTTTCAGGAACTATCAGTTTTAGGTTTATGATCAGGTTTAGCTGCAGTCTTGTTAATCAGATATGACTTCCCGCTGGTTTTGTGGTTTAGGGGTAATTTTTGGACAATAATATTGATCCAGGATCATGTCTTAGTAAAGTCCTGGTGACCGGGTAAAGTTAGGGACAGGTTTGGTTTAAGAGGGGGTTAAGGTCTAATTAAAAATTGAATTACAGAAATTAATTACGGAATGTATTTACATTTAGGTATATTTTAAAGTATATTTTAAAAGTACAATGTAAAAGCATGTACACACAGTGAGTGCAATGTACCAAATCTTTCATTTAAATCTAAGTATATATTAGTTAAGTTCACTTAATATAAAGTGAGACTGTAATATACATCGCTAAGAAATTAAATCAAACTTTAAAGAAGATTTTTTCAATGTTTATATATATATATATATATATATATATATATATATATATATATATATATATTTTTTTTTTTTTTTTTTTTTTTTTTTTTGCACCTTCAGATACCAGATTTTCAAGCAGTTGTATTTAGTCCTGTCTTAATGTATTTATTTGTTATTAACTGATGTATAAATCAGTATAAATCACAGTCTCTGGATTTTAGGAAGCCAAATCATTTATATTCAATAATAAATATAGTAATAATTATTAATAAATAATCTTGTTTTGTTGGTATTACTACTATTAACACTAAGAAATACTTTATAATACAACTTCACTTTAAAATAAAATAAATAATAACATTTCATTATTTTAACTTACAGTAGAAAAAATTGTGATGCTTATGTCTTAATTTCTTTGTCTGCAGGAGTTAAGAGTTTTCATTTTGGCAGAAACCTGCAGGAAATGGTTTAAGTTTCCGTGACAACAAGAATACAGACACTTCTCATTATGAATCATCTGCTGAATATTATGTGAATGTGAAAATAAATCTCTGTGAGAGAGAGGAGATGGTGATGTGTGAAAGCAGGTTCATGTCTTCTTCACAGACACGTCTGGAGCTGAAGTGTTACACAACCTACATTACAGCCCATAAACCCAGAGCTTTTCTCTTGATGTTTTCATCGTCATGATACAGATCTGAATTCTCCAGTGATTTCTCTTTATGTCTGAGACTGAGGTGTTGAACACAGACTCTTTGGTGTCACTGGCTGACATTAATAACACTCCACTGTCCACATTCACATTAAAACCAAACCCTTCACCACCTTTACATTCATACAATAAAAAACTGCTTTGATGCAAAGTGACTCACAAAAGAGGAGCAAAGCCGTTCATCAGAGAGTCAACAATAATCATAATACATCGTGTTAGACAGCTAGATTAGAAAGCTCTCTTGAGAAGTGAAGAAATGCAGAGCGGTGGACACTGAAGCGTTTTTACAATTTAAACAATAATCACAACATTACGTTTCAATCAAATGCACATGAAGCACTTCATATGAGTACAATCACCGGTTCTACTTTCACACACACACACACACACACACACACACACACACACACACACACACACAGCAGATGTGTTTCTGTGAAATCAGAGTGTGTTGTTGTTGAGGAGACCATAGAACATCAGAAAAATCACACATCTACAGACCAGGAGACCTGAGAGAATCCTTTCACACCAGACTGGAAGAAAACACCTAAATACCCTAGCAACCACATAGCAACGCCCCCGAATCCAGCTCATAACCGCTGTGACTGATGGGATATCGGCTGTGAAAGACACACACATCTCTGAAGACACAGACCTACACACACACACACACACACACACACACACACACACACACTCACACACACAGACCTACACACACACACACACACATACACACACACGGGACAAATCACACATCTCTGCAAACACTGTGTGTGTGTGTGTGTGTGTGTGTGTGTGTGTGTGTGTGTGTGTGTGTCTGTCTGCGTCTCTGTGTGTGTGTGTGTGTGTGTGTGTGTGTGTGTGTGTGTCTGTCTGTCTGTGTGTGTGTGTGTGTGTGTGTGTTTGTGACACATATGTGTATAATGACAGATATTTCAAGGAGCAGGTGACTTATGAGGACATGACCTCACGCTCCCAGTTTTTTCATACAGAGTGTGTTTTTTGTGGCTTCCTGTCAGGAGTAGGTTAAGGTGCAGGGTTGGTGTAGATGTCTCGTTTATATCACCCTATCTATAGTTTCTTTTTCACATACAGATATTTCTTTCTTTTGGTTAAATTTAAATATAAATTTTACAGTCAACAACTATCTGAAGAAAGTGAATATTTAGTCCTGATTATAGTGCTCCGTCTGTCTGACACATCGGTGCTTCTTCAGATAGATCTGTCAGTTTTAACAAAGACTCAAACGCCTCACTTCCTGTATAAATGTGAGCACTTTGGAAGCGTTGATAGGCCTCTGTCAGATTCAGCAAGAGTTTGAGTAGAATAAAGAAACGCAGCGTATAAAGATGGATCTGTTCATCATGAGCTCCTCTAATCTCACTGAGATACACCTTTACTGAGAAACATCTTGATCTCGTTACAGTACAATTACAGCTGCATAACTAATACAATAAAAAATCTAAATGTTAAATACAGTTGTATTTATTTTGGTGACATTTTTACATAATCACTACAGAAACGATTACTTTAATGTCGTCCTGTTGCAGGTTTCTCAAGAATGATAGGTGATGAGTTCAAGGAGTAAAGAAAGAAATGCATAAATTTACCAAACTAAAATCTGAGACAATATGAGATATATATCATATATCATATATATCATAAAGATCATACAAACCTGTGACATTAAAACACTTTAATATTATTGTGCACAAGTAATATGCCAAGTAAAGTTTTAATTATGCTTTTTATGTCATTAAATCTTGAGTTATCTCTCAGTAAATATGCTGATAGATTCAAATGATAGTATGAAATAAATGTATGAGAATTATGAGACATGTAGTCACAAAGTTCTTTAGAATAAGAGGAACATTTAAAGTGAATTACTGGAAGAAAACTGAATCTGGAGTGCTGCTCTTTCACAGTCAGGTCTGAGTCGTCTCAGAGTGTGTGTGTGTGTGTGTGTGTGTGTGTGTGTGTGTGTGTGTGTGTGTGTGTGTGGTGTGTGTGTGTGTGTGTGTGTGTGTGTGTGTGTGTGTGTGTGTGTGTGTGTGTGTGTGTGTGTGTGTGTCTGTGTGTGTGTGTGTGTGTGTGTGTGTGTGTGTGTGTGTGTGTGTGTGTGTGTGTGTGTGTGTGTGTGTGTGTGTGTGTGTGTGTGTGTGTGTGTGTGTGTGTGTGTGTGTGTGTGTGTGTGTGTGTGTGTGTGTGTGTGTGTGTGTGTGTGTGTGTGTGTGTGTGTGTGTGTGTGTGTGTGTCTGTGTGTGTGTGTGTGTGTGTGTGTGTGTGTGTGTGTGTGTGTGTGTGTGTGTGTGTGTGTGTGTGTGTGTGTGTGTGTGTGTGTGTGTGTGTGTGTGTGTGTGTGTGTGTGTGTGTGTGTGTGTGTGTGTGTGTGTGTGTGTGTGTGTGTGTGTGTGTGTGTGTGTGTGTGTGTGTGTGTGTGTGTGTGTGTGTGTGTGTGTGTGTGTGTGTGTGTGTGTGTGTGTGTGTGTGTGTGTGTGTGTGTGTGTGTGTGTGTGTGTGTGTGTGTGTGTGTGTGTGTGTGTGTGAGTGCGCAGTGCGTGTGTGTGTGTGTGTGTGTGTGTGTGTGTGTGTGTGTGTGTGTGTGTGTGTGTGTGTGTGTGTGTGTGTGTGTGTCTGTGTGTGTGTGTGTGTGTGTGTGAGTGTGTGTGAGTGTGTCTGTTTGTGTGTGTGTGTCTGTGAGTGTGTGTGTGTGTGTGTGTGTGTGTGTGTGTGTGTGTGTGTGTGTGTGTGTGTGTGTGTGTGTGTGTGTGTGTGTGTGTGTGTGTGTGTGTGTGTGTGTGTGTGTGTGTGTGTGTCTGCCATGGAAACAGGATCATAAAAAGCAGATTAAAGATTAAAGTACATTAGCATCATCACAAACACTGCATACATTTGCATCATTAAACCAAGAGCCCTTCAGGAGCCACAACGTCTGTTCTTCACTCTTCAGGAACGAGAGATTATTAAATCTCACACGGACAAATCTGTGCCAATTTAGCCTCTTAATTTAAATCTAAATGAGGAGAAATGAGGGCAAAATAAAGCAGTAAGCCATCTGAGACTGTGAATATGAACAGAGCTGCTCAGAATATACTATAACCCTGAATCCAGGAGACCCAGACAAATATCCAAGCTTTCACAGAGGAAGTACTAAATCAGTTCATGGCGTATAAATTGGTCAAACTGTGTGTGTTTACTCGCTCACTGATAAACAGACTGAACGTGTCTTATTTCTGCTTGCAGACGTTGCCTCCAGCAATCCTTTGAACCTTTGCATTAAAGTCATGACTAATAAATATTCTGTGTTGGTGCAAAACAAATGTTTCAATCTGAACTACTAAAATGAAGCAACAGTAACGAGGTAAACAATGGTTACTCTGATGACGCATACGAGCTACGAGCTACATGAACCCAGGGGTCAGTCGAGCTCAGGTTCAGACCACACCATCAAACCACGGGAAAAACTGTGTGATAATACGCCATGACTGCAGGATGCACCGTGACTGACATGACTGCAAACATTGATATGGCAAAAATATGACTCTACTTCAGAACGATTACATCTTTTCACACTTAATAGATCTGAGCAGAACTTCAGGACAATATGAAGATTATGTGGAGTGTGCTCAGGAGCGGGCGTTCTCTGTGCTGTCCCACCTCCAAAATATCAGCTATACAGAAAAATATTATTGATATATATATATATATATATATATATATATATATATATATATATATATATATATATATATATATATATATACACACACATATATCTTCAGACTGAACACAAAATGCCCAAGTATCAGGACTATTTCCGCTAAACGAATCATTTACATCTTCAGAAAGAGTTTCTTCACAGCTCTCGTGTTCTTACTAAACCGGTCTGACGAAACACATCCTAATCCTCATCCATAACTGATCCAGGGTCAGCTGCTTTCCCACAATGCCGAGTCAGTGAGTCTGCACGTCATACCATATAAACACTTAATTGGATGATCCTGAACCTCCTGAAGTGGTTTTGCCCAATGAAGAGAATTCCACTCCACAATCCTCTTACATGTCTTATTACTGGCGTCTTTCCCAGCACTGAGTTAACCTGACGACTTGAGAACAACAATACATAACCCTGCCGTGATACAATAACCCGTAACCGTCTTCAGCCAGATCTCTCTTTTCTTTTGTAGGTCATTCAGGAGAAGAGGAAAGAAGCAGCTGACACAGGCAGATCCTTCCAGGGTTTGAGGAGGCAGAGGATAAAGACCGGGGGGCCACAGGGTTCAGCGCTCGGTCCTCTACAATTGTTCATAGACACAACCAGACGATACACAGCTCCACCTCATAATACCTGACCACCATCGTCTCATCTCTGCGTGACCTTCAGGCATCTAGGACGAAGTGAATGAGCTCACCTCATATAACCAGGCCATGATGACGCTTACTACAACATGAACTCTTTCTGTTCCTGCAAAGCCCCGCCAGATCTGCTGAGACCATCACAACAGAAGACTTCTTCCACAACCAGCAGGAACACAGGCACTGCTCATGTCTCATATCTCCAGAGCAACCTGTCATGTCCTTCCTGTTCTTTTCACTTCTGCTCTAGCTCTGCTTTGTCTTTAACTACAATAATAGGGTGCTGTTAATATTGCCGAAATCTCTAGGATACATTACGTCTCTTTGTCCTCTTTCATGAGCTTCTTTTTTTATTTTCAAGTTCAAAATAGCAAAATAGTTCAAGCTGCACATAAATACTTCACGTCTAAAGGGACGCGCTTCATATAATGAAATATGTACAAAAGTAATGCACGACTGTTTAAACCTAGTACACATAAGAGTGAAAGTGATTATTTGGACAAGAACGTGTGAGACAGAAGGAGTAGAGGAAGCAATCTCACGGCACAGATCGACAATCACACTGAAACACTGAGCGCAGGACTGCTGAAAGACCAGAAACATGTCCGAGTAATCCGTGGATTAAAGGATTTCATGGGCACATGTGAATGTAAGCTATTCTAATGTCTAGATTACATCGAGATACAGCTACATGTTTACTTGAACAGACACTCGTCTTTACATTAAAACACCTTCACCTTCACCCTGAAGAGGATTTAACCGTCAACACCAATCATGATCATTGGAAAAATAAAATAAACACATACTGAAATAAAATGAGCTACATTTTCAGGGTAATACTTATTGTTTGCAATTTAAGTACTATAAAACAAAACAAAACAAAACAAAACCAAAAACTGAAATTAACACACAAAAAGTATCATATAAATATATATATATATATATATATATTACCAAAATAGTACATCAATAACACTCACAGTTCTTTTATGAATAACATTTTAAATGTTCTTCTGGATAATTATATAACTATATATTATTAATAACTATAAGTCTCAATTTTTAATAGATAACTTTATTAAAGACTGCATTATCATCAGTTAGATATTAGAGATTGTAACACTTTATTTTATTTAGACGTTCTACTAACTCCATCTACTACTAATAAAGTAACTTTGTAACTAGATGTCAACTAATTCCCAATAATTCTATATAACTATATGTTTACTAACTCTAAGAGTAAAGTGTTAGCGTGAGTTAGAAGATAAATTAAAATAAATAAAAAAAAAAGATATTAAGCAGACAGTCTGCTAGTACTCTAATGACTGCTAGTTGACTTGTAGTTACAAAGTTATTTACCGCTAGTAAAAAAATGGACTATGACAATAAAGTTATCACACAGCTATATTTATTCACACACGATGCAGAGAAAGCCAGAAAAGCCTCTTAAAATGAAGACATATTCCTAAAATCTGGGAGAAATATCAATAGTCACCGTAGCAACAGGCGTGAACCAATCAGACTCACCGTGGCGAGTTCGTCAAACTTGCCGAAGAGTTCGTTGAGGAGTTTAACGAGTTCCTGAGCCGTGCACTGAGACGCCAGACACGTGAAGCCCACGATATCAGCAAACAGAATACTGAGAGAAACACAGCACACCTTCAGTATATTAATACATCATGTTCAACTACATTAAACTGAGATATACTGCCTTGAAAATATATCTTGAATCATTTTATACTTTTTTTACTATTCCTAAATATATCATTTAAATCAAACATTTTATTACCAACAAAAACAAAAGTCCATATTCAGATGCGGTCAGTTCAGTGTTGATATGAGAAGATGATTAAAAAATCATACATTAGGCTCTTACACAACTAATTCCAGTTTTAGGTATTTTTTGGGTATTCCGGGGTTTTTTTCATAAAATTTCAAAAAATAAGCTGATATAAACTGATGAAGACAAGTATTAAGTAATTTTTACATATTCACAGACAAACGTAAGCCTGAACTGTTTAACTGAAAGAAACTTTCAGCTATCAATATCTATATAAGTGCCTTTGTTTTGTCTCAAGATACACACCATCGGTCGCTTTTATAATAAATAAATAAATAAATAAATAAACAAACAAAAAAAACATAAATGTCCTCATTAAACTGTGGTCTCATCATGGTGTTAGAAGAAAGCCACACATGAAGCAGGTGTGATGAGTGTTTGTCATGATCTCACACACACACACACACACACACACAGACACACACACACACAGACACACACACACACACACACACACACACACACACACACACACACACACACACACACACACACACACACACACACACAGACACACACTCCTTGCTCTCAGTCTGTGTGTTTCACAGCTCAGATGTAGCTGGACGTCAGTGTCCGTGAGTGTGTGTGTGTGTGTGTGTGTGTGTGTGTGTGTGTGGGCGCGTGTGAACACTGAGACGCTGTCATAGCGCAGATGTCAATATAACCACGCTGCCATACACGGAGTTTGCTGTGAATGTTAGAAGCGGCTCCATCTGTGACGGACATCATGCCGAGGACGAGCAGAATCCTTCAGTCAATCAAGATCTGACAGATCATGTGATCTCTGAGGTGTCTGAGTGTAGGTAACTTGTTGCTATGTGGTTGCTAGGGTGTTATGACTGCAGCTGATCGGTTAGTGTAAATGTTCAATATCGTCTAAGAGGTGTGTTATCAGTCTGATCAAATATAGTCTAAATGAGTGCAGTGCAGAAATACTTTATACTGTACATGACTCTGTCAAAGATGCTGAGAAATATTAGTTTTTGAGTGAAACCGGTGTGCTCTGATCACAGAACCTGATGGAGAGCACTCATCTTATATTTCAGCAGAAGAGTCTCAGATCTGCTCCTGAAATATCTCTCAGCGTTACGCAACACTCTTTAGTGTCCATAGCAGTAAATCCCTACTGAGGTTTAATCTGAGGAACGCTGAAGGCCAACAGCGTCTCAGTGACATCTCAGCACACACACACACACACACACACACACACACACATGCTCACACTCACTCACTCACTCACTCACACACACACTCTTTCACACACACACTTACTCTCTTACACACACTCTCACTCACTCACACACACATTCACGCACTCACTCACACACTCTCACACACTCTCACACACACTCTCACACTCACTCACTCACACACACTCACACAGACACACACACTCTCACTCTCAATCACTTTCATACATACACACTTACTCTCTCACACACTCACACACTCACTCACTCTCATACATACACACACTTATTCTCTCACTCACTCACTCACACACATACCCAC
>NW_025047756.1:122500-125000 GCF_018831695.1 Puntigrus tetrazona | reverse complement strand
CGTGTCGTCCATGGCGGGAGGGCCATTCACGCGCCGGGCCGAGGCGCGGAGCGTCGCCGGGGTCCGGAGGGCATGTCCGGCGGGAGAGGACGGAAGAGACGCGCTGCACGAGCGACTGGCCTCCAGCTCGCGCGGCTCAGACTGGATCACGCCTGCGCGCTGCGCGCCGCGATAATTCCGCTGATCTCCGAGGAGCGCGCGTCTGACGCGCTGAGAGATCTGACACGTGAAGAGAGCCTTCGGAAACGAGCGCGTTAGGATCAGTCACTCAGAATTTATGACCCGCATCCTTGACCCGTCCAGACAGTCAGCCTACACGCCAAGTCTTACCTTAAATCAATCGAGTCGGTTGATATTTATACACCACCTGAAGCTGAATAAATCATCTCTCCACTGATCGATGCTTTCTTCTGATCAGACAATATCTAACTATTAGAAAATCTGGACTCTGAGGGAGCAAAAATCCCCTTCTTAGCAACACACATCACTAATAAAAATCAATTGATTGGACTATCTTCGTGAAACGTGATCTTTAATTAATATTCTAATGTTTCGGGCATAAAATAAATGTTGTCTATTCTTCTGATGAATGCTCCAGGATCACAAACATGTGAAAATAAATCTATCATTTAGTGTGGCTTTATGACTTCAGATGAGATCAATGGTGATCTGATGATTTTTCATATCAGCACAGGAGTGATTCTAATGGTGTGTGTGGTTCATAGACGAGGAGGTTCATGTAACATAGAGCTGCACAGAAAATAAGAAAAGTGTTAGCAGTGACATCTTTCTCAGCCTGTAATAGTCTTTTCTGTGCTCGTGAAGCTCAGTCTCTGTGTTCAGGTGTACGTCACCTGTTCTTACACCTGAAGAATCAGCTCTACAGGTTCAAGTGAGGCACTTAAGAGATGCTATAAATAGAGGAAGACTGCAGCGGTGAGAAACACGTGACATGAGTCTGTTTTATTCCCTTCGCTGCATATCAATGACTTCTGTCTCTAAACAGAGGCTGCAGAATCAGCTGTGCAGTAAAAACCAGCGGTACTGCTCTTTCTTTCTTTCTTTCTTTCTTTCTTTTTATTAACCAAATAGACAAACAGAAAATATTGAATACTTTTTATTGAATTATTTCAGTCAGTGGTAAGAAGTAATGAACACTGTACATCGTTCAGATAATGTAAGATCTCAGTGTTTGTGGTATTTATTAAATGAATCATTATTAAATGTGCTGCATGTTCACCTCGTTCTTGAATAAAATGATCTGTGAGCTCAACTGAATTCTGAAAACAAATTCATGGTTTAAATTAACTTAAATCTAATAAAAATTGCATTTGAAGTATTCATTTTTCCAACAATAAGAAATAAAAATATTAATTAAAAAAAAATATTTCTATTAAGTTAGTATTTTATGCTGTTTAATTGCAGGTAATGTAAAACATAAAAACACAATGTCTTGATATAAAGAAGGTGTGATATCATGAGACGGTGAGGTGTGTGTGTGTGTGTGTGTGTGTGTGTGTGTGTGTGTGTGTGTGTGTGTGTGTGTGTGTGTGTGTGTGTGTCTGTGTGTGTGTGTGTGTGTGTGTGTGTGTGTGTGTGTGAGTGTGTCTGTGTCTGTGTGTGTGTCTGTGTGTGTGTGTGTGTGTGTGTGTGTGTGTGTGTGTGTCTGTGTCTGTGTGTGTGTGTGTGTGTGTGTGTGTGTGTGTGTGTGTGTGTGTGTGTGTGTGTGTGTGTATGTGAGTGTGTGTGTGTGTGTGTGTGTGTGTGTGTGTGAGTGTGTGTGTCTGTTTGTGTGTGTGCGTGCGTCTGTGTGTGTCTGTGTGTGTGTGTGTGTGTGAGTTCAGGTGAGTTCACACGGATGTGTTTCTGCTGCTTTATTTGACGTAATGTTTGCTGCAAACACTGACACACTGAAGAGCTTAAACAGGATAAAAATAACCCAAGCTTTACTCTAAATCATTTGTGCTGTTTCCTCTGAACAGCTGAGGATTAGTGATTCCCTCGAGAGCCTCACACACACACAGACACACACACACAGAGAGACACACACAGACAGACACACACAGAGACACACACACACACACACACACACACACACACACACACACACACAGACATACACAGACACACACACACACACACACACACACACACACACACACACACACACACACACACACACACACACACACACACACACACACACACACACACACACACACACACACACACACACACACACACACACACACACACACACACACACACACACACACAGACACACACAAGGTATCTGAAATCAAGGTATATTCAGAGTCAGAGAGAGAAACATCCACAGAACACACAAACGTCAAAATCCAACCAAAAACTGAAACACGAGAATGAAAACAATCTAAAGGTGAAACAATACCTGGCATCTTCTGCTTGTACGGACGCCAAACAGGAAGTCACCGGACAGGAAGCAGAGACAGAGAGGTCATAAAGGTCAAATAAAGTGAAA
>NW_025047756.1:100000-117500 GCF_018831695.1 Puntigrus tetrazona | reverse complement strand
TGTGTGTGTGTGTGTGTTTCACACCTGAGTTTGAGCGGATGATTTGATTGACAGCTGTCCATCTCCTGCAGCGAGCTGCTGCTGACCTCCACATCAGCATTTCCTCACTTCAGTCTGTCAAACACACACAAAGTAGACGTTCATCGACATCTCAAATAAACAACTAGTCTATAGTCTAATATCTGTTGTGATGAACTAAACACAGATGCTGTTGATTCTCAGATAAAACCTCTCTTCAGGACTCGAGCAGAGCATTAGACTCCACGAGTTTTATAGTTTAGTTCTTTAATGATGAAAACACTGCAGATCAAATCATATAAAACACTCTATAAACGCGTCAGATCTGTGACAACCCGCTGGAAATACACAGCAGCCTAACCCTTTAGCGATGTTCGCTCGTATAGGATCAAGTGATGAACAGTTTAATCTCTAAAGATCTTACGAAAGTTACGAAAACACTCCTGCTAGGCGTCGTACTTGCCGAAAACTACATAAACGTGTCGTAAAGTGTGTAAAGTTGTCGCAAACGCGCCTGTTTCTATGGTGATGCTGCGCTCTGCTCCCCCTGGAGGCAGATGATGAGACTGAAGCAGAGTTTATGGGAAAGAAGGCTCTTTTACTGTACTCTCTGTCCGATGATCAGAAACAGGATAATTTCTGTAAAAGGAAGAGATAGTAAAAATACAGTAATACTCTTTTTTTTATTTCTGCCTTTCCTTTATTTGTGCCAATATGTGCATTATCTGTACGAAGAAGCTCTGGCGGCCTAATCAATTCAGGATAAGATTCACGTCAGTAGATTAAGGTTTAAACCTTATAGACTAACTCTATTTATATCTGATAGAAAACACTCTACGATCATCACTACAGCGTCCTTATGACTGTATTAGTTTGTAAACATCCCCCAACGCTTTAAATTCTAATTTAATGTTATTGAAATATAAAATGTAAAAATGTTGGATGTGATAAAAATGTTTTTTTGCTTTTTTTTTTAAGATAAATATTATCTCCGAATTTTCGGAGTCACGTGACATCAGTTGCTTTCCTCAGCGCTGCTCGGAATGAACCAATCAGGCGCTCGCAATTACAGACTAATTACAGAATCAACTTTTCTTTCCAGCGTCGAGATCAACCGATGCAATGGATTTCTATTCGTATGTCAGACAGGAATGAACGGATGATTATATATTTACAGGGTTATTCAATTTTCCTCTGACGCGCCCCCTGCAGGACCGCGGTGCAGCGACTCTCCGGGAGAAGCCGTTCCTCTCCGGTTCACCGACTCCAGCGTCTGCCGCCACACTGCGCCGGTTCCGGTGGAGCAGCGGCCGCTGATGGAGGTCGATGGCGGATGAAGCCGAGCGCAGAGCCGTCCGGAGAGCACCGTACCTCCGCCGCACCGGGAGATCCGTGAGCCTCCGGACAGGTACAATATCACACACACACACACACACACACACACACACACACACACACACACACACACACACTCCTGCTTTGCTGCAGATGTGCTGTATGATGCTCCGGTGAAGCAGCAGCATCTCTTGTTGTCATGGCGACCTGACATGGTTTTCAGCTGAGTCAGCACTAACAAGGGCACTAACTGTGCTGCACTGATGAAGTTACAGAGAACTGATGGAGATCTCAGAGATCAGTGTCCTGCAGGATCAGATAGGAGCACTGACCGTGTGTGTGTGTGTGTGTGTGTGTGTGTGTGTGTGTGTGTGGGGATACACACCCTGCGGTCTCACACGGGTTCAGACTAGCGCCATCACTGCATCATGATCACAGATGTGTTCACATTAATCCTGAACACAGTAAGAATACTTCAGAACTGAAGCAGGGTTATTATTTACTCTTTTCACTCCAGATAATGACAAAAAAAAGTTTTATGCGAACGTTTCGCTAAACTGCTGTGCCTCGTTTTAACTCTTTTTTGTTTTATAGAATACTGCAGTGTTTTTAATGCATCAGGCTTCGCACAACTAACTAGTTAGCGAGGACTAACTGACCCGTCACACACTAAACAACACTAGCAGGTGATAAAGAAACACACGGCTCGCTGGAAGGAGACGCCTGACAAAAGAACAAGAGTCTGTGTCCATCATACTCTGATATCTGCAGACTAGATCTGTTCTTAACGACTCTGCTCAGAATTATGATCAGTCTTTTATAATTATTTTAACCTTGTGTCACTGATTCTAACTCAGTGGAGGTCGCTGCTTCACGTCCAAGCTTTTAATAACAGAAATAAGGCAGTGAGCTGTTCAGGTGTACAGTGAGTGAACACTAGTCAGGGATCTGGGTGTGCTCTAGTGCACTACACTCTGGCTGCGTCTCTAATCACGCTCTCTGAGTACTAAGTACATCCATAACTATATATAGATAGATATACTGTAGTGTAATCTAGAGCGGATGGCGTCACTCATCCTCTGTCCGTCACGCACTGCATCATGGGACAGTGACGTGTGCTTCAGGATCTCTTCTTCTGTTGAAGAACACCGTGATTCAGACACACTCCTGCTGTAGTATGAAGTACGGAAGTATTCGTGTTGGTTATTGTGTTTGTTAGCTTGATGTGGATCACCTTAGCAACCGCATCTTCAGCCTAGCGACGGTCAGTGTGTTCAGATGGGCATCATCTTCAGATGTTGTTCGTGTTTCGTCTGAAGCTTCAGTCTGGGGATGTTCTTCTTCGTGATGATGATGATGATGATGATGAGCCTGTGTTCACTCAGGTCCAGTGGCTCTGTTCTGTCAGTGCGGTTTGACCTGGACATATCACTCATAGTTTCTGTTTTATAATGACTTTACCACAAAAGCTCCTGTGAAATGATAACCAAAATATTCTCTAAGAACGTTATGCCAACTTTCTTATTAAATTATAAAAACATTATGTTCATTCTGAATATTCTCTCAGTGTTCAAAATGTCCATTTCTAAAAAGCGTTTTTTCTTTCTTATGTAGACGATAAGAGAGCATTCCTTTTTGTAATTTTGCAAACATTATTTTAACTTTCATTCTGAATGATCTCCAAACGACAAGAAGTTCTAAAACACTTCAAGAAAACAGTTCCTTGAGTCAGAAATCTCTGAAGAAACACAGTATTACTGGAAGAATGTTTCTCATAACTTTGAGAGATTGAGATGAGATCAGAAACAGAACAGAAGGTGAGGCTCTCTTTTGTTTGGCTCCAAGTTAAAGTTCATTTCCACCTGGATCAAGAAAATATATTACATGTTAATAAATCAACCAAAATAAACCGAATTCTCACGAGACGAAACACACCGACAATCATTCATGAAGTCCTTTCACACACTGTCCTGCATCAGACCTCCACTAGATGACACTGATGTTCTTCAGTGTGTGTGTGTGTGTGAGTGTGTGAGTGTGTGTGTGTGTGTGTGTGTGTGTGTATATGTGTGTGTGTGTGAGTGTGTGTGTGTGTGTGTGTGTGTGTGTGTGTGTGTGTGAGTGTGTGAGTGTGTGTGTGTGTGTGTGTGTGTGTGTATATGTGTCTGTCTGTCTGTGTGTGTGTGTGAGTGTGTGTGTATATGTGTGTCTGTCTGTGTGTGTGTGTGTGTGTGTGAGTGTGTGTGTGTGTGTGTGTGTGTGTGTGTGTGTGTGTGTGTGTGTCTGTCTGTGTGTGTGTGTGTGTGTGTGTGTGTGTGTGTGTGTGTGTGTGTGTGTGTGTGTGTGTGTGTGTGCGTGTGTGTGTGTGCGTGTGTGTGTGTCTGTGTGCGTGTGTCTGTGTGTGTGTGTGTGTGTGTGTGTGTGTGTGTGTGTGTGTGTGTGTGTGTGTGTGTGTGTGTGTGTGTGTGTGTGTCTGTGTGTGTGTGTGTGTGTGTGTGTGTGTGTGTGTGTGTGTGTGTGTGTGTGTGTGTGTGTGTGTGTGTGTGTGTGTGTGTGTGTGTGTGTGTTTGGTAACCAATTCAGAAGGGGTGCTGAAAAACGTTTTAAATTGAGAGAAACGCTTACACTTCAGCTTCTAAAGAGCATGCACATTCTGCCACCTTGTGTTTTTTATGTAGAAGCATGTTTTATCTGTATTAAACGTGTATGCCGCTGCTTTTAGTATAAAACCTTTGCTGGCAGCCGCCAAATATGATACTTACAAGTTCATGTAATTTAGGAACACATGTGGAAAAGGGATTTTGTTATCTTCATTCATTGCTCTCTCAGCTCTGAGTGAGGTCTGTGTGATTGTTGTCCAGAGCGACTGCAGGAGTTCTTTAAATCAACACAAAGATGCAGCAGCTCAGTAAAGTTTCCTGATTCTCATCTTTGTGCAGTTGTCCGCCAAACAGTGAATCTGTGATTCATCCTCCTTCCTGATGCACCCACTGAGAACCTGTGCGTTGTCCTGGCATTGTGTACGTAGTTTTATTCCCAGAATACTTGATCTTGTATTTGGCAGGTTAGGACTCAGACTGGTTGTAAGAGGCCTCCAGCAGCTTGGGAAGCCCAAAAAGAAGGACAAATAACTGTGTGTGTGTGTGTGTATATATATATATAGGTTGAAATTGTAATTTTGGGAGTGTCTTGAGTTTTGATGTTTAGGATAGATCAGTGAAAAGATGCACAGTTAAATAGTGCTTTAAAGTGAAAACAGACAGCGAGAAACCGATCTCCGTACTGGTGATGATAGAGATGAGCTCTGGAGGTTTTCTCTCGATATGCACTCAAAATCTAAATCTATACTGACAGATGGTGCTGTATGAAAACCAGCCATGTGTTTGTGAAATCAGATATTCAACATTTCTTGGCAAAACGTGTATTTTGTGTGATGAGCAGCACACATATCTGCTGATACACACACTCCACTTTCATTCCCGATGCTTCATTTAGGACAAAGATTTCTCTTTTGCAAAACATTTAGTGATGCTTCTGTTGTTGATATCACATGTCCTCCATCCACAGGTTTGTTTTATACAGCTATCTGTTAATGCTCTCATTGATATATAAAGCTCGTGTATAAACACCGTTCCTGTTAAACGACTGACACAAATACCTGAGTACTATAAAACGGTTAGATCCAGTCCTGGATTCTGATTGGTCAGCAGCTGGGTTTCACCCACCCTTAGCAACCACCCTTAGCAACGTAAACAATCAATAAAACAGCATAAACCTGTTCAGTGTATTTCAGAAAAATTAAATGTCTGTCATTTATTTGTTGAAGTATGAGTGACCCTGCTGGCGTTGTGTTGCATCTCTCATCTTTTTTGAGTCCATGTCCTTCTCATGCAGAGATCTGTTGTAGTTTAGCCTGCAGTTTGTCCACATGATGAAGAATATTACTGTATTTGTCAATCGTTTTACACGGTGATGCTTGCGATCTCACGCTACGCCATGATTTGGTGAAACTAAAATTTCAAAACATCATATAGTTATGATTTATCGTGGTTACTCCGCTTTGTGTCGTATCTTTATTTCTTCCATAAGACCTGCTCATTTAGTCCAGAGCAGCTGGATGTCCTTCTGAGACAGTTATTCTTCTGTCAGACTCGTTTCTCTGAGACTCAGAAGATCACTGAGATGTTCTTAAATCTCTGCTGCACAGATCTCTCCACTCACACGCTTTTTTACTGTATTTTTCCATATTTTGACCATTTCCCGGGAAGCATGGAGTCTTTACACAGACTGTAATCATGTGCAGAAAAATTCTGTCATCATTGTGCAGGTTTGTAACACAAGTGTGTGTACATGATGACAAAATCTTTATTTTTGGTGAACTATTCCTTTTACAAGAACATCTGCAGTGAACCCAAAATGGTGAAATTAATTTTTAAGTAACATTTAAAACTATATATTATAACAAACAAAATTGAGGGTATGCCTAATAAGCGTTTAATGGATGCTTCTGCAGATGACACATGAATGTTTGTTTTTTAATTCGCTAGCATCAGTCCTGCAGAGACCGTCAGTCTGTTACCATGGAGACGGAAACTCTAGCAGTGCGTCTCCATCACAACGATCTCCTCGCTCCGTCTCAGCATCAGCACGGCTTCATCATCACTACAGTTCACAAATATGTTTAATACAAGCATTTCAGTTTAATATATTTTATGCACTATGTCTAAACTTTAGCTGTTATAAAAATAAAACACAGCAGCGGTTTAAAAGCAGCCTGGGTTAACTCATCAACACATGCAGGTACTTTCATGAGTTCTTGAATACTAGGACATTTTCTCACAACTTTATTTAACCTCCTCCGATCATCACCGCTCCATACCCTTAAACCACAAAAACATCTTCTCTGAATCCCTGCTCTTGCAATCTAATAAACATGACGTACTTTATAGATATTACTGTGCTGTGTCAGATCGCTCACGCTCAAAAAAAGCTATGATTTTAAACCCCACCAGCAGTGATCACTCTCTCGTCTTCTCTCCTTTGTCACTGAACACTTCTGGTGGCTTTGTTTCTGCTGAACACCCTGAAGAGAAAAGTCAGATCAGCCTTATGTCTTCATCCCGTCCCAAAGCACTCCGTCTAATTCATGGTAAAGGTCAGGAGCGAGTGATCTTCTTGAATGACTCTGGCTAATGCATCTGTGTTGACCGCTGTGTTACACACTGAGTACAGCTGAAGAACACTATGAAGTGTGTATACGCTCACGTCACATCCGTGTTGATAAATTCACGATTTTCAAAGGGGAAACAGCCTTTGTACCTTTATTTCTGAGCGTGGAGACGCTAATGTTCTGGCTGATGGCAAGACAGCGACGTGATGACATCATAATTAAAAAAGACATCTGACCAAAAACTATAAGGAAACAAAAGTAATAGACGAATGAACCGTGTGCTGTTTTTTATTTCATTTAAATGTTTTTACATGATTTCCAATTATTTCTATTTACAATTTCTAGTATTTGTACATGCTTTAATTTTTTATTTATTTTTAAATTGTAATTAGCGATTTGAATCTGATTGGTTACACGGCAGCATTCCTTCAAGACTCTTGTAGTAAAGGATCGGTGGCTGGGATAGATATGAAGGATGAATTCTGTTTATAAAGCCGCGATCTAATCCTGTTCACATGAAACAATCTGCTCCTGATAATAAATAATAATTCTGATAAGCTAACGGACCTGTTGCTATGACAGCGAGCTCCGAAGAATCAAACAATCCAAGACCAGGCGAAACCATCAACAATTAAAGCGGTGGTTATCAGCCGTTTTCTGAGGTGTGATGAGCACATAGTCCCTGTAAACATGCTTTACATGAACTTTAATATTTGATTGATTTAATTTCCTATCAAACAGCCGGCTCTTTCCAAACAAACGGCGGTTTTCCTCTTCTGCATGTATCTGACGTCTCTGTGTCTCTGAAGGGTCTGAGGAGCTCGTGTAGATGTGACTCACGCTGAATCATGTCTTCATGGTCTGCAGGTTTCGTTGAGTCATGGAGATGCTGCTTTGATTTATTGAGGACGTCTTCTGTGCTTCACCGTGTCGGAAAGAGCTGTACTTATGCCTCAGAATGAAAATCATTTGACTGTTTTTGTGTTCAGTGCTTCTGTAATTCAGATCACTTTAGGTCAGGATTTGGATTTTTGCATTACTTACCTCATGTCCCTGAAGATATTAAATATCTATACTTTGACTACCAGAAAAAACAACATCCTGTTCAACTGGAATATCTTTTCAAATGGATTTTCTAATATCAAGTTCTAATATCAAGTAGTAAAGTTCACTGCTTTGTACAACTAAAAATAGCTGGGTACAGAAACTAGACACAAAGAATTCATATGGCCCCATTTTAAAAGCAAGTAAATGTTAAAAAAAGGTTGCAACTCAAAGAATTCTGGGTTGAATCTCGTCAGTTTATTCTGATTCATCAACACAGTTTCACTGATGATCCAGTAAAATAAAACCCAAACCCAGGACAGAGCGTCTGAGTGAATGTGGTCTGGACTGTGTGGATGAGGGTCATTGTGTCAGAGACGCTGTAGAAGGACCTGCTCCATGATCCACAAACACTCCTACTCTCCTGATACCACCATCATCATCATCATCATCATCATCATCATCATCAAACACTCTACAGGACTCTACAGAGAGATCAGTCTTTATCTTATTGTGTCTGAATGAGTATCTGGATGGAGAGCAGATCAAACTCCAGGACTGATCATTAGATCCAAACACACCTTCATTACGCCGTCCTTTCCTGCTGATGCTCTTATATGACACTGATATACACACACATCCGCTCCACTCCAGCTCCCAGTAACAGCGTCCACACACACTCTCTCTACACAACACCTGACACACACCTTCAAATCTGTCTGGATGATCAGGATACGACTGGACTGTGTTAGTGTGAGGAACGATTCTGTTGTTCTCAGACAGACGAAGAAGTTCATTCACTGTGTTCAGATCCAGAGTGAACTGACGGGAATCTGATGAAGATAAAACACTTCAGAATCAGGAATTATCAATCTGTTTGATCTGTTCATGTTCAGTGTATGATCAGTGAGCAGATATCTGTCATAATCATCATCTACATCGTCAATTATTTCACCTTCTACAGAAGAACATGAACACACTCAGTGAGTTTCCTGCTTGTTTTCTTACTGACTTACATTGTAGGAAGTGGTTCCTGGTTCTGGGAACAATGTTGGTGAAGGTGACTGTGGAAACAGAGTTATTCTCATGATCCTGCATCATTCCTAAGACATTTCTGATATGATGTTCTCCCTGATATGAGATGATGATGGACTGGTTTCTGAGAGCAGATCAATCTCCAGGACTTTACCTCTGTCTGAGATCTTCTTCAGCTCTTCTTTACAGAAATCCTCCAGTTTGTCTCTCAGCTGATGAACAGATTCTCTCAGATCATCAAAAGAAACAAGAGAACCGAAGAGATCATCATTTATGTCTGTAGATTCAGGAGGAGCTGAGAGAGACTGGAGACTCTACAGAAAACAGAAAAAAACTCATCAACTCCACACTTGTTGAAACATCAGATTTGTGTGGCTCTTGTTGATTCGGCTGATGTTTAGTATCACACCTCAACCCAGCACTTTCACAGCATCAGCCTCGTTCTTCTTGTATTCATGAAATCACATTACATGTACAGATTCTAACATTTACCACTTAGACTATATGCAAACTATATTGTTTGGATGAGAATACGTCTGCTGAGAACATAGATGTTGATCAACAGCTCAAACACATCAGTTGAGTCTCATTGTAGGGTTGGGTAGATTTGCTCTGGAAAAACATCTCAAAGATTATGATTAGATTGACCTTAACTTTCGCTCAAGTCCACTCCGATCTGTTCTTCTAGATGTGTGTTACCTGCAGGAACTGGATGTGATCCTGTGTGTGTGAAAGCTGCTCCAGCTCAGCGTCTCTCCTCCTCAGATCATTGATCTCCTGCTCCAGTTGCTCCAGTCGTCCTTCAGCTCGACTCACTGCTTGCTCTTCCTGATCTCTGATCAGTCGTATCAGCTCAGAACGTCTTCTCTCAAAGGAGCGGATGATCTCAGTAAAGATCTTCTCACTGTTCTCCACTGCTGTCTGTGCAGAGCGCTGTTAGACACACAGTGATTCAGTGAGTCTGAACCGAGACCATGACAAACTTCTCTTCTTCTCCAGACTCACCTTATGAGACTCCACAGTCTCTCTCAGCCGCTGGAGATCTTTCTCTCTCTGCTGGATTCTCTGCTGGAGCGTCTTCTGAGTCTCCTTCAGCTGGTGCTTCAGGACAAACACATGATAGTGAATCTCACAGAAAACTACTGACACTAAATCATCATGAGAACAGATGAATGCAGGATGAGCAGGTCGTCTGAATTATTATTGTGTGATTAAGGCCTGTTTCGTAATACAAGCACTAGTATGAAAGTGACACAGACAGAGCTTCACACTGACAGTGTTCTCTGTAATTAAACTGCAGCTCTAGACAGAAAAGAAATGACTGAAGTGAAGCTATAAATGGTTCAAATCATCTGGAATCAGTCAGATTTACTGAACAGAAAGTGTTTGTGCAGCTGCTGTCGTGTTCGGTGTGAAAGCTGTCAGATGTTAATATGGTGCTGATATAAACACATATGAAGCGAGTGTCAGTAATATTTCATCAGAGTCTAGTGTTAAATACCTGTTTCTCTGTCCTCTGTGCTGCAGCTGATACAGTGTCGTGGTTTTTATGTTCATCCATCGTACACAGCATACATATACATTTCTGATCGGTGCGACAGAAAACCTCAAGAAACTTCTTGTGTTTCTGGCAGATCATCTCCTGCAGTCGCCGAGTGGCTTCAGTCACTTTGTGTGGTTTACGTGAATGAAACTCCTCATGATGGTCAAAATGAGTTTGACAGTAAGATTCCTGACAAACCAGACAGGACTTGACAGCTTTGTATTTTCTTCCAGTACAGACGTCACACTGAACATCTCCAGCTCCAGCTTTACAGTCATCAGGAAGTTTGGTCTTCTTCAGTTTCTCCACCACTTCAGCCAGTATGGTGTTTCTAGCTAAAGCAGGTCTTGGACTGAAGGTCTGTCTGCACTGAGGACAGCTGTAGACTCTCTTCTCATCCTCCTGATCCCAGAAGTCAGTAATACAGCTCTTACAGTAACTGTGTCCACACTGGATGGTCACCGTATCCTTCAGGACATCCAGACACACCGAACACAAGATCTCATCCTGAGAAACTCTGGCATCTGCCATTTTACTGCATGAATATAGAGACACAAACACACAACAGCTCCACTAAATCACGGGTTGTGAACTCAGGAGTGCTAAAAACACAAGAGTGGTGACCATAATGACTAGACATAGTGGTGCTGCTGGTAGGTCAAAGTCATGGCTTACTGGAGCTTGCGGATGTTGATGTTGATGTTGATGTTGATGTTGATGCGTGCATGCTGACTGATCTCCATTAGGGTGAGAGATGATATTTACACTGGAGTTACCCACCAATTTGGATGGACTCATTGACTCATCTGGCTGATTGCCCAGTAAAGACTGCAATAGCCAGCCAGAAATCATGACTGCAGGGTGCTATTGGTCTTCAAAGCTCAAGGTAACCTTTTGGATATAGCTCTGGGACGATACCTTTGCATCCTTATGGTTCCTCTTAATCACAGGATTTCGGTCAATGCACTTATTGGACAAGCCCTTCCCTGCGTAACTCATTCCACCAGTCCCATCACACTCATTACATCTGAAAATCATATAGACAATCGTGTTTTTACTCGATTTTCTACTAGCTCTGGTGATGTTGGGTCATCTGTGGCTTATTCACCTCAGTCCCAAAGTGAAATGAGGTCAGAATTCCATTTCCCTGTGGAGTGAATCTTGCTATGTCTCCTTTCTTGTGTCTGCTTGTTCCTCTGTGTCTTGGGTCTTTGTTGCAGGATGAGGTGGTAAACCTGCCAAACATGGCAGAAGAGTACCACAACCTGAAGGAAGTGTTCAGTAAGTCCAGGGCTGCTTCTCTTCCTCTACATCGTCCCTATGACTGTGCTTTAGTCTAGTTCCAGGTGTGTCTTCGTCTAAAGGCAAATTATATTTGCTTTCTGCTCCTGAAAGGAAGGCTATGGAGAAATAGATTTCTGATTTTAGCAGGATCAGGGTTTTTTTGCCATGTAGAAGGATGGTTCTTTGCATTGACTGCCAAGGTTTGAACAACATCATGGTAAAGAATACTTTTGAGTGGTTGCAGGGAGTGTTCATCTTCACCAAATCAGTTTTGTGCATTGCTTATTATTTGGTTTGCATAAGAGAGGGAGATGAGTTGAAGACTGTGTTTAATACATTTTGAATACCTGGTGATGCCATTTGGGTTTTCCAAGCACGTAAAAAACGTGCTGAGAGACAGTTCATATATGTCTACCTGGATGACATAGATTTTTTTCTTCCTCTCTCCAGGAACATGTTCAACACATCAGATGAGTGTTTCAGAAGCTGCTTGAGAATGGGCTTTTTGTCAAATGCGTATTTCATGCACAGCCAGTTCCGTTTTTTGTCGTACATCATCTCATCCGAGGGAACAAACATGGACCCCAACAAAGTTAAGGCTGTGGTGGATTGACCAACCCCTGATTCCCCTTAAGGCCCTACAGAGGTTTCTGGGGTTCGCCAATTTCTATCGGTGTTTCATTTACAATTTCCGCCTTCTGACTGCCTTGACTGCCCCATCATCATCCCATTCTTGTCAACCCTGAACCAACATGTTAGTTCATGGTGGAGGTCAATGTGTCAGAGGTGGGGGTAGGCACAGTTCTTTCTCAGAGTACTTTCTCTGACAACAAGGTGCACCCTTACACGTTTTACTCTTATTAATTGTGTTCCGCTGAATGCAATTACAACATTGGTAACAATGCTGGCTGTTAAAGTTTGTGTTGCATGAGTGGCGTTATTGGTTAGAGGGTTCAGGAATACCCTACATTGTCTGGACTGATCATAAGAATCTTGAATATATCTGATCCACCAAACATCTTAATTCCAGTCAGGCTCAATGGACAGGCCCTTTTCTACCATCCGGGTCCTCTAAGAATATCAAGCCCAATGCTCTGTACTGCCTTTTCTCTCCCGAGAATCTCTACACTCACTTGAGAGATAGAATCAAAAGTTTGCACAGCCTTAGAAGGGTTAAGGTCTCCACCCGGGTGGCCACTAAGCCAATTATTTGTGCCGGAGGAGTTACAGTCCAATGCAAATTGGTGGGGTCATCAATGGCTCTTGACTGTCATTGGTCCTGTTTTTTACATTCACGGCCTCTGAGGGACATAGTGTCTGACAAGGAGCAGGTTTTTTCTTTGCTAGCAGCCCAAAATTCCCAGGCTATTCTGTACAAATATCCAGATGCACCCGTGTTTATTATGTGGAACTTAAGTAGTTTGGACAGTGTACTCGTTGGAGGCATTGCTCACTGGAGGAAAAGAGTGACAGAGTGTGTAAGCCCCAGAGGTCTGGGCCTGTGGTCGCTGACTGACCATCAGGAGCACTCGGACATTCCATTGAAGTAGTGGGCCGAACGCCAAAACAAAGATCCCCCTGATAGTAGGTGCTGTTTTTAAAAGACATGAAGAGAGCATGCAATAACAGTGTGAGCCACTTTATCCATTCAGATGTGACACACAAATAAAGACGTGTGATATGAGAACATTAAAGGTTTAGCAGTGACGCTGGCTAAATACAGCTACGACAATGAGGTATGGAAAATGCTAACAATATGATAACAAGCTATAATCCAAACAGAGGCAAACAGAGTCCAAATGGCAACACAATAGAGATCAAAACACGGGAACACAGACAAGGACAGACTAGAGTTTAACTAGGGCAATTGTAACTAGCTCTGTAGAGTAGCTATCACTAAACATAGTAATGATAAATGGTAGGCAGTCTTTTCAAGTCTTTTGCTTAAATAGCGTGTGTCTGATGATTCGAGGCAGCTGTGTGATCAGGTGAGTGCGTGAACAAAGTGGTTTGTTAAAATTCTACTAAAATCGTTTTTTATCTTGAACAGAAGTCATTATGAACAGCATGAGGCTGAGGAAACAATGACTGAATTTATATTGTATCATTTGTTGTGAATTCAATATTTATCTTCTTTTTTTTATTTACTAATTATTTACCAGTGGAAGGCCTTATGAACGATCACCCCAAACGATATTATACACTTTATGATCGTGAATCTCAACATCCATAGCAAATACAGTGCACAGGACACTGCTTAACAAGGGGCTGGAAGGAATAGCACATGTTGGTCTGGAGGAAATAGGATAGATACTGTCTAGGCAGCTAGTTAGGGTAGTACACAACATAACTGTGTCACATTTCACATCCAGTGATACATGTCTGGGGGTGGGATCACAGGGGAAGGACCAGATGGAGAAAGAGACCTTAGATTTCGTCTAAACAAAACTGTCTTAGGTGTCAGTGGTGTGGAAGAAGGTAGATATACAGTAAACGTAATAATGAAATGATTCAAAACATGCAAGGGTTTAACCAAATCTATATATTATCTATGATATAATTGCATGCAAAAATAAGATCATACCCCAGTTGTTTATATTTAAGCATTTTTACTTAGTTTGTGTCGACACAAGTTTTATGTTCATACAGTTATCTGCAGCAACAAAGCAACAGTTCATTTTGACATTTAGCAACTTTCTGTCAAATGCACTGTAATTAAGTCAAAAACTAAACGTTTCTTCCATCAGGCCACAGCAGATTTTATAAGGTTTTATATTTATACTGGAATGCCACCAAACAACTTGAACACAGACATAATGAGGTCAAGTGCCAGCTATGTGTGTCACATACTAATCTAGATTACCTCCATTTGAAATGATATAAAAGTATGATATTTGCAGGAAGTATGCCGTAATAAATGCTTCAAAGTAGTATGCAACACAGCTATCGCATGAGCAAATTACATAAATGTTAGATTATTTATATAATATATAATTTTATGTTTTATACAGTTTGCTGAAAATATCTTAAAAAAACGTAAAAATAATCATAATCAATAAACAGCTCAGTTGTCACACTGGAAGCAGAAGGTCAAGTCAAGTACATTGCTCTGTAGGATACAGTAGTGCACATAATGCACCGCTTACTTAACCAAAAGTATTCCATGCATACTGAAACAGCAGGGCTGGTGTTAGTATGCTGAACACGTTTGTATATTTGAGTGGAGGCAACAACAACAACAAAAATCACAGCAGCTTCAATGTAATGCAGTAACATGTCGGTGCGCGTGTGTGTGCGCGCGCGCGTGTGTGTGTGTGTGTGTGTGTGTGTGTGCGTGGCGCGTCCCTGTCGTGTGCGTTTCATTAACTGTGCATGAAAGCTAGCGAGCTGCAGACACACCGCGCAGATCAGGCGTGTTCGAGGCTCAGCACTGCCGCAGACAGGGAGCTCGCTGGGATTTGAGACACGGCCCTGCGCCGCGGTTCTAGTGCGTGTCCTGCAGGGGGCGTCAGGACCAGCGTTCACTGCGCATCTGAGCGCGTGCATCCTCATCACCTTCATCCTCGTCATGTCTACGGCGGATCACGCAGTCATGCACGGCATCTGGGGCAGGAACGCGCCCGCGGGGAACGCGATGGAGAAGCCGAAGAACAAGGGCTTCAGCCTGATCAGGATGATGTCTCTGAATTACAGGAAAGAGAAGAACCCGCAGCAGCAGCAGCAGCATCTCAACAACATGCCCTTCATGATCCACTGCCACATCGGTAAAGAGATCAAACACATATGCAGCAACTGCAGCCGCGGCAGCCACGCGCAGGACGGTGAGTTACCGCGAGCGACGCGACGCGACGGTCTTCAGCGTGTTATTGTGAGTCTGCGGCCGATAACTGCGTCGCGTTCAATCTCGGACGCGTTGCTGTTCTTCAAGATTGGTCAGAAGTGCGCACGTGACCGACGCGAGCGCCTCGAGCGTTGCGTTTGTGATTAGGTGTGTCGAGTTCTTAAAAACGCTTCTGCTCCTGCTCCTGTCCCGTGTGAACGCTGCGAAAAGTGGAGCTCACAAGGGATGCGTTTATGTATGCTTCGCTGTTATTACTGTAAATTATAGGTGCACATGTTTGGAAGGCACGTAGTTTAAATTTTTACAGCACCGTGCTATTTTTGTTATTATTTTCTAAGGGTTAATAGGAAGAATATCTCACTTCAGTGTTTTTCAGTGGAGAGAGGTGTGTGCAGACAGCTTCAACTGGTTCGTTAACACAGTTATACTAGTCTTGTTGTGAACAGAAAACAAAAACTTTCTTGTATTTCGTAAGATGAAGTCAAAATCTGAACATTTGCTCTGAAGTACATCACAATACTGAAGTGAGGTCAGCTGCAACTTCTAGTTAATGCAGACTGTAAAGTTAATGTTTAGGGAAGAGTTAACCGGTTTGGTGGTAAATCACACGTTTTTTTTCAGTGCAAGCCAATGCAGATTGAAAAGGATGGGTAGAACACGTTTATATTCAAGCTTTTTCATGCATCGCTTTATTAAAGAACAAGTTTGTTCATACATGCAGTGATCCACAGCAACAGTGTTCAGATGGCAGCGATCACTTGAACAGGATTGTGTGTGTGTGTGTGTGTGTGAGAGTGTGTGTGTGTATGAGAGTGTGTGTGCGCATGTGTGTGTGTGTGTGTGTGTGTGTGTGTGTGCCACCAGCCAGTTCAACTTTAAAGCACACATCTCCAGACCGTGTGTCTTGATGAATTCTGAGGTCAGACCGCAGCGTGTGAGGATCTTCTCGAGGCTCATAACTCTTTGTTCACATGTCAGAAGCTGGATGTTCTGGGCTTGTAAGGTTGAGCTGTCGGTGTAGATCATGCCGTCAGAGCATCAGCAAACGTGTTGTCATATTAAATCCGCCGCTTTAATCCTCTTCATTAAATTCCTCTTCGATTAGTGTGCGTCACATGTGTTAATGTGATTAGGATGGAGCTATAAATAGCCTGCGCGTGATGGGCACGTGCTCGTCTCCTTCACTGCGGATCATCGTTGTGTTTCCCGTGACCCGAGTGTGTGTGTGTGTGTGTGTTCAGGTGGAGCCGTAGTGGAAGTGTGTGTGATGTGTGTCAGCGGGGACTGTGTTTGACCTACTTCGCGTGCTGCAGCTTCAGCAGTAGGCGCAGAAATGGCACAGAATGTGTTGTCTGAGAAACGCTGCTCAGGATGAATCATGTGAAGCGGCTGGTTCCCGTTCTCTGTGTCGCTCTGCAGCTGAGGAGGTGGAGAAGCTGGCCTCGGTCCACGCCGAGTCCCTGGGGTCCGGGTCGCTGGCGGCACCCATCCACTGCAGGAGCCGGCTTGCCTCTCTGGGACGCCTCTTCAAACCCTGGAAGTGGAGGAAGAAGAAGAGCGAGAAGTTCAAGCAGAGGTCCACCGGTAAATACAGGCCTATAATATACCTATAATAAGACAAATACATCAGCTACCAGTCTCTTCTGCTTAGCAAACCTGCATTTATTTGATCCAAAATACAGAGTAAAATCTGTAAAAAATGTCAAACATTTCTACTATTTAAAATAACTACTTTCTATTGCAATATATTTTACTCTGTGTTTTTAAAGCTGACTTTTCAGCATCATCACTCCAGTCCTTATATACTGATGTGATTTACTTGTTTGCTTCTCAAAAAACATTTTTTATTATTATGCTTAACACAGCAGAGTAAAATTTTTATTAGGTTTTATCTGAAATAGAAATGTTTGGTAACACATAACATCTAAATGTCTTTATCATCCCTTTTGATCAATCAAAAGCATCCTTGCTAAATGAAAATATTAATTTATATAATTTCTTACCCACATTATACACAAAGATTTGGTGCATAATGTTACAAATGCTTATTGATTTCAGTTAAATGCTGATATTTTGGACTGATTTAAATCTTAAAATTATATTAGAATGATTTCTGAAGGAGCATGTGACACTGAAGAAATAACGTTTACATTTAAATACGAAGCAGTTGTTTTGGATGTGTTTTAGATCAAATAAATGCAGGTTTGGTCTCCAGGATTATTTTTTGGTA
>NW_025047756.1:77500-95000 GCF_018831695.1 Puntigrus tetrazona | reverse complement strand
TATATATATATATATATATGTTTTTGTTGTAATCAACAAGATGGTCTGATGGATCCAGAGAGAGGGGGCTGAAGCAGAGCCAGAGTATTCCTGGAGCTCCCTGACCCAGTTAACCAGCGGTAGAGAAACTCTCTGACCCAGAGCTCACACACTTACTGAAGCGGCTCGGAGGGGACATGAATGCATTCACACTGCGGTTCAGATCTCAGGGTTTTGAGGAATGAGTCGTTCACTGGGAATTATTTCCTGTGTATGTGACACCGAGCAAAAACAGAGACTACTTGCTAAAAAAGCAAGTTACCTAACATTGTGCTAGTAATCGGTAAAGACTGTATCACATGACTTTAACATACCGTCAAAGATTTTTCTGGTCATTGTAAAAGAATAATCGAAGGGATGTCCGCTTCTCCATCTTTTAAATGCAGTGCAGTATTATCACGGAGTAGACTGTGTTTAAAAATATCTGCTTGTGATGACGTTTCTGCAAAAACCAATGCTGTATGCCTTGGTTTTTATTGTGCATATTTTTTCCTTGGCCAGGTTTTTATTGCGTTGCTTCACGCATGTTTTTCAGCCGAGCGTCTCTCTGTGGTTTTGTAAAAATAACCTTCCTGCCGAAACCAAACCCAAGCCTAAACTAACCGGTAGTGTAAAGTAATGCAGGCGTGACACACAAACCATTTGTTGATGCAGCCGTGACCCTTAACCTTCTGTGAAGATTTGAGCTGCTTTGCTGAACGCTAGTTTAGTTAGTCTGAACCCAGTCCGTGAAACCAGGCCAATATATGCCTTGTGTTCATTTCACCTGGAAGCTGCAGTGATTTCTATATATATGTGTGTTTTTGAGTTTGAAGATGCATAGAGGAACATATTTCCAATGAGCTGTGTGTGTGTGTGTCTCTGTGTGTGTCTGTCTGTGTGTGTGTGTGTGTGTCTGTCTGTGTGTCTGTCTGTGTGTGTGTGTGTGTGTCTGTCTGTGTGTGTGTGTGTGTCTGTCTGTCTGTGTGTGTGTGTGTGTGTCTGTCTGTGTGTGTGTGTGTCTGTCTGTGTGTGTGTGTCTCTGTGTGTGTCTCTGTGTGTGTCTCTGTGTGTGTCTCTGTGTGTGTCTGTCTGTGTGTGTGTGTGTGTGTCTGTCTGTGTGTCTGTCTGTGTGTGTGTGTGTGTGTCTGTCTGTGTGTGTGTGTGTGTCTGTCTGTGTGTGTGTGTGTCTGTCTGTGTGTGTGTGTGTCTGTCTGTGTGTCTGTCTGTGTGTGTGTGTCTGTCTGTGTGTCTGTCTGTGTGTCTGTCTGTGTGTGTCTGTCTGTGTGTCTGTCTGTGTGTGTGTGTGTGTGTCTGTCTGTGTGTCTGTCTGTGTGTGTCTGTCTGTCTGTGTGTGTCTGTCTGTGTCTCTGTGTGTGTCTGTCTGTGTGTGTGTGTCTCTGTGTGTGTCTCTGTGTGTGTCTGTCTGTGTGTGTGTGTCTGTGTGTGTGTCTGTCTGTCTGTCTGTGTGTCTGTGTGTGTGTGTGTGTGTGTGTGTGTGTGTTAGAGGAGGCTGTATGAATGAGTCACTGAATGTTTCTGAGTGATGTTCGGGGAGGGAGTGTGTGTCTGAGGAGTGACCGGCGGTGTGTTGTTCCTGCAGCTCTGCGGTTCACAGCGGTCACTACAGCGCTCCTCTCCCGGCCGCGGCCATCGACTGCGACGATGACAAAGAGAACATCCCCAACGAGTCTGACTACGAGGACCTGCCCAGCATGTATAAGGATGAAGAGCAGGAGGAGGACGAGGAGGAGGATGAAGATGAGGACGACGATGATTCGCTCTTTACAAGTTAGTCTTGAAAGTGTTTGTGTTTGCTGGTTAGTAAGGATGGGTTACAGCAGAATCATTGATTTGTGTTTTTGTACTGAGGCAGGCTGTGCTCGTGTGTGTGTGTGTGTGTGTGTGTGTGTGTTCAGACTCACTGGCACTGAAGATCCTGAGGAAGGACTCTCTGGCGGTGAAGCTGAGTAACAGACCGTCTCAGAGAGAACTACAGGAGAAGAACATCTTACCTGTACAGACAGATGAAGAGAGACTGCAGTCCAGACAGCTCATCGGCACCAAACTCACACGGTACACACACACACACACACACACACACACACACACACACACACTGTGCTCTCACACACACACATACACGCACACACACACACATGCTCACACACACTCTCACAAACACACGTACACCCTGCACTCACACACACTTGCTCACACTTGCTCAGTGATTTTAGTTGAAATAAATGCATTCTTTTATGTTTTATTAGAGAATTGCCTCATTTGCAAAGTGATCGAAAGTTAAAAACGTTAACATGTTTACAGAATAAGTACATTTCACAAACACACACTATACAGATGTCTCTCTGATGTGGTTTAGAAGCAACCTGCTGGGAAAGACTGTAGAGCAGTGTAAGTTATGGAAGAACGGGTTTGTAAATAGTGTGTGTGTGTGTGTGTGTGTGTGTGTGTGTGTGTGTGTGTGTGTGTGTGTGTGTGTGTGTGTGTGTGTGTGTGTGTGTGTGTGTGTGTGTGTGTGTGTGTTGAACAGGAGACTGAGCCAGAGACCGACGGCTGAAGAGCTGGAGCAGAGGAACATCCTTAAACGTGAGACACTTCCAGAGTTCACTTCCCATGATGCACTCTGTTCTGTTGTGAAGATGTGCACGTGAACTCAACACCTCTAACCTTTGACCTCTGACCCACAGCTCGTAATGAGCAGGAGCAGATGGAGGAGAAGAGAGAGATCAGATGCCGGCTCTCACGCAAGGTATGATGGGAGTGAGTGAGTGTGTGTGTGTGTGTGTGTGAGCGTGTAGGTTCATGCTGAGTGTGTGTGTGTGTGTCAGCTGAGTCAGAGGCCCACAGTGGAGGATCTGCGGCGAGCGAGGATCCTGATCCGCTTCTGTGATTACGTGGAGGTGGCAGACGCTCAGGACTACGACAGACGCACAGACAAACCCTGGACGAGACTCACGGCGGCTGACAAGGCAAGTGTGTGTGGACTGATGATGCAGATTGGAAATGCAAATGTTGGGATGATTTTTCAACCACATAAACGAATATTTTATTCACACTAGAATAAACTGAATAAAACACTTTTATCCACTAAATGAGCTTATTTCAAATTTGATGCCTGCTAAGGGTCTCAAAAAATTTGGCAAAAAGCGAGACATTCTGAAAGATTCAGCTGGGAGAACATCTAGCAACTAATTAAGTTAATTGACATCAGGTCTGTAACATGATTAGATCTAAAAGTGATGTCTCCGAGAGGAAGAGTCTCTCAGAAGACGGACAGAGTCTCTTCAATCTGTCAAAGTGTGCAAAAACTTCAACAACGCTCCTCAAGATCAAACTGCAAAGGCTTTGCCAATCTTCAGATTTAGAGAAACTGCTGAAATCTCTGTGTAAGAGACGAGGCTGAAGATCTTTGACGCTCGTGGTCTTCAGGTCTCAGACACTCATCACATGATTCTGTCAGACATGAACAGATGAACTTCCAGAAACACAGTCCTCAGAGCCGTCTGCAGAAGACAACTAAAGCTCAGACGTGTGTGAACATCATCAAGACTCAAAGTGAAGAGTGTTTTTTGGTCCAAACCTCATATTCTTGTTCTAATGAACAGACTGTCCTCTGAGCTAAAGAAGAGATCTTCAGTGTGTTTCAGTTGAGTTCAGAAGCAGTATCTCTGATGGTATGGAGGTGTATAAGTGTATACTGCATCTGAGCAGCTTCATGTTCTGGAAGAAGACACTATGAATGCTGAAAGGTATATAAAGGTTTTAGAGGAACATATGCTCCCCTCCGGATGACGTCTATTTCAGGGAAGGTCTGGTGTGTTTCAGAAGGACAATACTAAACCACATCCTGCAGATATTACAACAGCATGACTTCATAGAAGAAGAGTCCAGATCTTTCACCTGTAGAGAACATCTGGAGCATCATTAAAAATATCTCAAACCACCAACTCTTCAGCAGCTGGAAACCTATATCAGACAAGAAGGAACCCAACTCCAGAAACTCATAACCTCGATGCCCAGACGTCTTCAGACTGTATTAAAAGAAGAGGAGACGCTACACCGTGATGAACATGACCCTGCCACAACTATTCTGACATCGGATTAGAAACCAGATCATTCTGGGCTCAAAATCTTCTCAGTTTAAACATTTATGTTATCTATGTTGTGAATGAAATATTGGCTCATGTCATTTGAAATTATTTTACTTTTAATATTCAAATTTGAATAATGCCCAAATATTTGCGGATCTCGAGTTGCATACGATTTATTTTGTTGGAAGTTTGCATTAATATTAATAAATGTTAATAAACAAAACACTTTCCGTCACGTGTTAGGCACCGTTGTGGTGTTTTCTAATGAAATGAGTAGAAGTGATTGAACGAGTATCAGGTGACTCACGCTTCAGTGATCGAGCGACACGTGAACCTGTTCAGAGGAAAACTCTGAGCTCGTGTTACGCAACGATGCTGTGTTACATAAACGAAGGGACGGGCGAGGATTTAAACGGGGCTGAAGCGTGCTGTGTTTGAGCCTCTTTAGACAGCTGGAGTCATGTGTGTGTGTGTGTGTGTGTGTGTGTGTGTGTGTGTGTGTGTGTCTCGCCGCAGGCCGCCATCAGGAAAGAGCTGAATGATTTCAAGAGCACTGAGATGGAGGTGCATGAGTCCAGCCGTCATCTGACCAGGTGAAGCAGCTCATTCAACTGATGCATGCAACCAGTCACTTCATATTAAAGGGACGGTTCACCCAAAAATCACTCTTCTGTCATCACTTTCTTCTAAACACACAGAAGGTGACTGAATAGATCCGGTCAGTTTTCCATTTTGTGTGAACTATCCCTTTAAGTGATATTTTGAACCTGTATTCATGTGTTTAATGTGTTTTGATTATTTAAGAACAAATGATTCAATGAGCCGTGAGTCACCTGCTCGTTCCTGAATGATTCGGTCTTTTTGAACAAATGAAAAGATTCAGTGATTCACTCATTAAAGCAGTTACTTGCTGCCACCTAGTGGTGGTTCTAGTCTCATATTCAGCATTATGAGATGTCAAAACACAAAAAAACACAAAGTAAGGTTCTTCCTCAGTATTTCCAGTCTATGAAGAATACGGACAGACTCGTTACATCTGGTTTATGTCCTCAGATTGTGAAAATGATTTATAGTATATTGGTTTTTCTTAAATGGGTTCCATTGGGTCTTATATTTTCCTTTCAGATAAATAATTTTGCTTGTATACAGTTGTAATAAAGTATATTTGTCATTCAGACGGTTCACTGCTCTCTGGTGTCAGGTAAGTGTCACAGGGGAAAACTATATACTTCTGGTTTTAAAAGCAGTCGATTAGTTATTAGTTTTTTTTATCACAGTCCCTGTTTGGGAAATATAATGTTTAATATCATGATTTCATGACGTCAAAGTCATCTCAAAGTGTTCTTTAATCTAAAAGTCAGATTTGATGTTAATTCGGCCGAAATGAAACCTTTTGGAAAGTCTGGAATCAGAGGATGCAGAAGAGTTGTTCAAATCACGTTCTTCACGATGCTTTGGACTGTTTCTGTGTTCGTGAATGACTTGATACTCTAAAGATGTGTGAGGAGATGTTTAATGTTGCTGTGTGGCAGGTTTCACCGGCCCTAGCGTCCGGATCTCCGGCTCGGTGGAGCACTATTGCACTGACTGCGTCTCGGAGCTGTTTACAGGATTCACCTTCATCCATCGACTCCTGCAGAAAACTGTGACGTCTGCGTGAAGAGCTTTACTCATCAGGGCCTGAGACTCGTTTCATGGATGCGTGTGGATTATCGGTGTTTTAAGTTATTTTTATACGTTTCTCTGGAGGAGCTTCACATCTTTGGCATGCTTGTTTTGCGTTCTTGTGATGCCTGTCAGCAAATGTCCTGAAGCTCTTTATTTTATTCATGTTTGTCTTCTTTGTTTTATATGATTTTATTATAAGTTGTATAGATTTTAACAGCCTCTCACTGTGTTTACTGGAATCACAAATGACTTTTTCATCCTTTAATAAACGAGATGCTTTAATTCTACCAGACAGGTTGAGACATCGCTGACAGACTGTGATCGTTCTTCTGTAGTTCATTCTTGAGCGTCTGCTCGGTTCTTACGTGAAAGTCCTGATGGAAAGATGTTGGTTAGCTTCACCGTAAACCATTGAGGGACACACTACTAGTTTAGTTACATCAGTAGATCAAGCTGTTCTTATCTCAGAGGATGAAGCTACGGTCATATTCTGCATGCACTCTTAATGATATGCACAATGTTTTGTTTTTGGGGTTTTTTCATCATTTGAAGTAGAACTGGGTTTCGGTTGATCTCGTGTTGAACTGAAGTCCCCTTCAGAAAGAGTTTAATGAAGAACGTCAGCTGAGAGAAGAGTCCAGCAGAACATCTCTCCGCTTCTCCAGAACTGTTTCAAACCGTGACGCGGCTCGGTCTTCAGGCAGCTCCAACGTCACCAACGTCAGACATCACTGAACTCTACCAAATCATCTTTTTAACAAGAGCGAGATTTTGAGAACTTTTAGAACCTGCATGAGTTTATATGAGAGAAAGAGACAAAGCGTCCTGAAGCTTTGTGTGTCTCCGAGGGACGCCATGATTTCAGCAATAAAACTGACTTATCTACACGTGTGTGTGTGTGTGTGTGTGTGTGTGTGTGAGTGAGAGAGAGTGTGTGTGTGTGTGTGTGTGTGTGTGTGTGTGTGAGAGAGAGAGAGAGAGTGTGTGTGTGTGTGTGTGTGTGTGTGTGTGTGAGAGAGAGAGAGTGTGTGTGTGTGTGTGTGTGTGAGAGAGTGAGTGTGTGTCTGTGTGTGTGAGAGAGAGAGAGTGTGTGTGTGTGTGTGTGAGAGAGTGAGTGTGTGTCTGTGTGTGTGAGTGTATGAGAGAGTGTGTGCGTGTGTGTGTGTGAGCGAGTGTGTGTGATGTGAGAGAGTGTGTGTGTGTGTGTGAGAGAGTGAGTGTGTGTGTGTGAGAGAGAGAGAGTGTGTGTGTGTGTGTGAGAGAGAGAGAGAGAGTGTGTGTGTGTGTGTGTGTGTGAGAGAGTGAGTGTGTGTGTGTGTGTGTGAGAGTGAGTGTGTGTGTGTGAGAGAGTGTGTGTGAGAGAGTGTGTGTGCGTGTGTGTGTGTGAGAGAGAGTGTATGAGAGAGAGTGTGTGTGCGTGTGTGTGTGTGTGTGAGACAGAACTCAAACAGCATGAATATTAAAGATCTGAATCCAAGTGTCCAGGTGTTTTTTCTTCAGAAACACCAGAAGAGTAATGAAATGTATGATATCCTCCAGATCACTGCTGTGACATGAATTTAAACACAGTCCAAAAAGAAATGATGAATTATCAACATAATCTTAACATCTTATGAGGAAACTGTCACACATTAAAAAAGAAAAATAACACACTTTGAGTTTTCATCCTATAGAAAACAGTAAGACAAGCCCATTCATTTTAATTTGATATTTTATTTATTATACTGTATTTTATATTTTTTTACATTTTAAGTAGTCTATTTTCATTTATTTATTATTAGTCTATATTTATACAGAAATCTCAACAGTTGTTGAATGCCCTCGATTCTCTTTTAATTACATTTGAATATTTTTTTTTACTATTTCTATAATTATATGTGTGTGTGTGTGTGTGTGACCAAAATTACACATAGAATAATTCTTATATATTTTTTTATATTTTATTAATGCTTCTTCTGCTTGTTTTGAGGAAGACCCATCTCTTGCACCTTTTTTTCAGATGGACTCCTAGTTATCTGCTGGTTGTCTGAGTGTGTTCAGTGAAGGACGTGATGCTTCTGATCTCCGTGTAGAGCTCAGCTGGAGCGGGTATCTCTCTCTGAAGGGAGGTGAAGTACCTGACCCCTGCGGCTCTCGGTGAGGGCCCGGCCCCGGTTTGTTTTAGGCAGCTCTTCTTAGGCGTGGGACGGCCCAGGACTTTCTCCTTCAGCCAGATCTCACACCTTCTCCAGCGAGAGCGTCCAGGTTTGACGAGGGCCGTCTCTCGCAGCTGATCTGCTTCTCTCAAGGTCTGTTGGAGTATCTCCTGGAGGTTTCTCTCCACGGTAGGCGTGTAATGTCTCTGGATCATGGGCGTATCGGGCCAGGCCACCCTCCCGGGCTCCGGGCCCTCGACAGGCTCCACCAGGAACGTCCCCGTCTCAGCCAGCTCCTCCCATTTGGTCTCAGTGAGCTTCAGGAAGGAGCTGAGGAGGGCTCTGGGAGCGCTGGAGGACACGTCCCTCAGACGGGACAGCACTGGTCTCTCAGGAGCTCTGGGGGCCTTCACCCTGCTCCTCACCGTATCTCTCCAGGGCGAGGGGAACGGCCTCGATGGGCTCCGGAGACTGCAGTGAGGCTCTCTTTTACAGTCAAAGTTTGTTTTAGAGACCTTCATGCAGCTCTTGGGCCGTCCGGAGACGGGTTCGGGCTCCGAGGGCCACGCTTCGCTCAGGTCCGCCCACGTCACGTGTTTAGGTCCAGGTTTCTCTCTCGGGGGATTTCGGACCAGGTTATTAAGTTCCTCTCTCCAGGACAGAAGGGACTCAGAAGCGTTCTCCATCCGTCTCGCTGTTCTTCTCCTCGAGAGTGTGTCAGAATCAAAAGAATCAGTGACTCGCCGCGGCCGCCTTCTATTGGACAGTGAGCCGTGACGTCACAGCGGCCGCGTTCTAAATCGGAACCCGAGGACGGTGACGCGGGAAACCGCGCGAGACTTCAGTTATCGCTCATTGTTTTAAATTAGCAATTGCATTTCCCACGTGATATTTAAACGCACAACATAAAATGCCAATGCATTAATCTTATTTTTAATTTTTTTTGCAAACAGTAGCCTAACTTAAACAGGCTAAATGAGTTTTATAAAGCAATATGTCTGAAGCAGTAAATCATAGATATGCACACTGGCGTCTAAAACATATTTCAACTATAGCTCTGCTTTCTTGAGACATTCATGCTTGTGTTTCTATCATCATAAAAAGCTGTGTCGTTTCATCTTTATGCAGATTAAAGCGTCTGATGATGATTTCTGATGTTCTTCTGATAGACACGCTTTATATAATGATGATATTATCCCGCGTTTATGTGCAGATCCTGCCTAAGTGGATAAAGGTGTTTTATGTATTCTTTTATTTCAGTGTGAACTGTGGCACTTCTTTTCCTGTTCATTTTTATCATCTTGTGTTTTGTAAAGCGGTGTGTGTGTGTGTGTGTGTGTGTGTGTGTGTGTGTGTGTGTGTGTGTGTGTGTGTGTGTGTGTGTGTGTGTGTGTGTGTGTGTGTGTGTGTGTGTGTGTGTGTGTGTGTGTGTGTGTGTGTGTGTGTGTGTGTGTGTGTGTGTGTGTTTTCCCGGAGTCCGGGGGTTTTCCGGTTTTGTAAATCAGGCAGATTCTCGAGACACACGGAGACATGACCGAGGAGCCGGGGACTGGAGCTGGTAGGACACTCTCTTCTTCTTTTCTTTTCTTTTTTATATCTCTATATTCTTGTATATATCTCTCGGCGGCGGCGGGGTTGTCATGGCAACCAGGTAGATCGACCTCAGGTGATTTCCTGCGTCTCGTGAGTTTCTTAAACATCAACTCAGCTTTTATCAAACAACAGACTGATATCATTAACACACAGCTTCATTACACGGAGTTTAACTGATATTATCCACATATTTACTTTAAAATAAACCGATATACTCGTTCAGTTTCACTTTCATTTTAACTCTGTCTACAGTCTTCACTGAACTCTAAACAACCGGATATTAAAAAGTAGTCTATTATTATGATCTGAATTCAGACACGAGATGATTATATAACATCTTCTCTGTTCCCAGAACATCGTTATTTTAACGTTATTTTAACCTTTAATCAATGAACAGGACGCCTGATCATAAAACCATCTTGATTTTATGCATAGTTTAATTAATTAATACAGAAAACTATCTGAGCACATCAACTATCATAAGTACGATTGAACAAGATTCTTTGTGCATTACGGGGCAGTACATTTATTCAGCAGCAAGTAAAAATATGCTAGAAAATATGACATTTATTCGCAGATATTAAAACAAACAATTAAATAAGCAAATAAAAGACTTAAAGTATGATATCAGCACAGGCATGAAGGTATCTTCAGGTATCAAATCCTTCTGAAATCACATTTACTCTCATAACTGTAGCAGTGCAGTAAATAATATTATCACTATATGCTTAACCCTGACTTTAATGTCTAAAATGTGTTTTGATTTGTCAAATTTCTGTATTTTAAACAAATTTCAGGTCAATGCACAAAAACATCTGCTAGTTTTCTAGAAATGTTCTGTTAGTTTCCTAGTTTTACAGAGTTATAAAATAACCTTAGAATAACCTCGAGGGAACGTTCTGTATAGGTTTTTTAAGTAACCACCCTGCAATGTTGTGAGAACGTTATTCTATGGTTGCAAACTAATAACCCAAAAGAGCCATGATGGAAAGTTTTTTTAATAACCAAAGCTTTAGAGGAATGTTCTGTTTTTGTTGGGTCCTACATAAACCTAACAACTACCTTACTAAAGATTAGTGAAGGAATGATTGACAGAGAAGTCACAGGAAATAAGTGTTCTCTATTCTTTAGTTAAACTCAGTTCCTACTTCCATTGATTTAATTACTTCACTTTTAGATGTAAATAAAAAAAATGCTAACTAATGTTAAGACTCTACACACACACACACACACACACACACACACACACACACACACACACACACACACACACACACACACACACACACACACACACACACACACACACACACACACAGATGTGTTTTTTGACTCTTTATAGGTGTAATGTTTTTATTCTGTACAGACTCTGTGTTATTGTTCTACACCTGACAGGAAACTACTCACATTATTGGATTAAAAAACTCACTTTGTGTGATTATAAGAGTTTCAAAAACTGTGCACATGAGGTAATGTCCCCATAAATCACCTTCTCCTTCTAATACCTGTGTTATTATACACATTTGTGTCCTTATATGCCTCACACACACACACACTTTAATGTTTTGTGCATGTTTCTAGTTATTACTGTACTGTATGTATAGCACTGCAAAAAATGCTTTTCTAGCCTAAACCTTTTTTGTCTTGTTTCTAGACAAACATCCCGAAGGATTCAAGATTTTTTGGAAAATTTGGGTTTAACTCATTGACAAATACTTTTGCTTGTTCTGCGTAAAAACTTTCAAGACAATCGTTTTACTTGTCTAGGAAATCCTTCTTGATTTAAGAATGTCTTTTGGCTGTAGTTAAACACGACGCTGTTACTGAGTGTATTGTTAGTCTTGTAGGGGTGTGTTGTAGGTTCTGTAGGACAGGGACAGGCAGCTCCGGACCTCATCAAACACACCTGAACATCTAACAGAGGTCTTCGAGGTCACTAGGAAGTGGTTAGTGCTGGTGTGGATGAAGTAACTGTGTGTGTGTGTGTGTGTGTCCTCCAGCAGCAGACTACAGGGATTACTATGAGTGGTCGGAGACGCTGACCCCCTGCGAGGACAGAAACACAGGGCTGTGGGGCGACAGCGTCCGGCCCGTCCTCTACAGCACGGTTCTGCTGGTGGGTTTGTCGGGGAACGCTCTGGTCCTGTGGGTCCTGCTCAGATCCCGTCACAGATGGAGTCTGACAGACGTGTGTTTTCTGGGCCTGTCCGTGTCCGACCTGCTGTTCCTGTCGTGTCTGCCGGCGCGGGCTCACAGCGACGTGGACCGCTGGAGGTTCGGCCCGCTGGCGTGTGGCTCCGTCACCGCTCTCTTCACGACGGCTCTCTACAGCGGCGTCTTCTTCTCGGTCCTCGCCGCGCTGGAGCGATACGTCATCGTCTTCTACGAGCGCAGCATCTGTTCCAGGAAGTGGCCTGTGAAAGCGGCCCTGGCTCTGTTCGTCTGGACGCTCAGCCTGTTCGTGTCTCTCCCTCACATCGTGTTCGCAAGAGTCCGAGAGAACGAGCACAAGAAGTCCTGCGTAACCGAATTCCCCGAAGGCGCAGCCTGGATGTCGGTGCTGTACCTGAACGTCCTGAGCTTGGTTCTCCCTCTGATGATCACCGGCTTCTGCTTCTGCCGGATCCTCGGGAAACCAGAAGGAAAGCGGAGCGTGGTCAGACTCCTGCTGGCCGTGCTGGCCCTTTATTTCTTCTTCTGGACTCCCTACAACATCGTCACGTTCCTCGAGTTCCTGCAGACGGAGCACTACCTGGTCTCCTGCGAGTGGTATGGTAATCTGACTCTTGCCAAGCGGTGTGTGGAAACCACGGCATTAATCCACTGCTGCCTGAAGCCCATCGTCTACGTCTGCGCTGGACGGACGTTCAGAAGAAGAGTCCTCTCGCTCCTTCCGTCGTTCTCCGGCTCTCCTCCGTCAGCCGAGAGCTCTTCTTCTGAGCTTTCCTCCACACTGATCACATAGAGACCTCGGGGGTCTGCACACACATCACATGCGAATCGCTCGTGTTTTTCATCGCACATTACTTTTTCATTTAGTAGATAACTTCTCAGGTTTCTCATGTACTGACCGACAGCTCTGGGGTTGCCATGTTGAGAGAAATCAAGTGCTGTAATTCTACACTAAATATCTACATTTACTCAAAAACACACACATTCAATAAAAACTGTCAAATGTAAACCTGCTATAATTAAATGTGTTAATTAAGACACGCATCACATCTCCAGTTTATTAACGGTGTCTTTGCTGCTGCTTTTTATTATGATTGTTATCATGTGTGTTTAATAAATGTGTGATTCGTTACAGTTCTTTGGGCTGGTGGTGTTTATTATACTTTCAGGAGAAAAGGTACAAAAGCTGTCTCTGTGATTGTACCTGAATGCTGTTCTTTGTACCTTATTGATTTATTACCTCATGATTTAATCTAGATATTAGTAGCTTCTGAAAGGATACGCTTCTGTGCCTCTGTTTTCAGGGTGGGTTTAAATTAATATACGGGAGAAAAACTCTTTCTTTATTACATGACCTCAAAACTTATTATTGTATTTTTTAAGGTGTCCTTCTTAAATATAATTATTTAAATATAAATATAATTTGTGTGTGAGTGTGTGAGTGTGAGTGTGTGAGTGTGAGTGTGTGAGTGTGTGTGTCTGTCTGTCTGTGTGTGTGTGTGTGTGTGTGTGTGTGTGTGTGTGTGTGTGTGTGTGTGTGTGTGTGTGTGTGTGTGTGTGTCCGCTAGATGGCAGTGAAACTCTTCTTCTGCAGCTGAACATCTGTATCTGCGTGAAAGAGTCAATATCCACGGTCTTGCCTTTAATTTTATATATTTATGAAAAACCTTTCTCATCTGATTACTGTGATTAATGAACTTAGTGACTGCAGCATCAGCTCACCGGCGAACTGTTTTATAACTTATGAGCAGAAACATGGACGAACATGACTGTGACGCACCACTAAAAACAAACGCCGCGGCGCATCACGGGAAATGGAGTTTTGTGATAAAAATGCGCACATCGGATTCCTTGCAGTTTATTAATGTCACAATAGGGGGAAAAGGATGAAAGCGACCCGATTTTAGCGAGAATATTTAATTAAAAATACGAGCACGTTTAATAAGTTTGAACGATCCAAATGTTTGTGAAGCGCGTGTCTTTTTGCCCTTTTTATTCATGAATATACAAAATGCAGTGAACTTGTAAATCGAACGAGAGAATGATTTAAAACACACACAATAAATCAGAGTAAACTCTCGCGATGGTTTGCAAATCCCGCGAATTTACCGTGGCGTTTCTTCCCCTTCGCATTTTTATTTTTATTACGCAAAAGAGTACAAACATACGATAGAACACCACTTCAAAAAAAATCAGTCTATAATAAAAACAGAATTTCGGCAGGTCAGGGTTGCCAGGTTTTCACAACATCCGCTAAACTGCCGAAATACAATTCTCCGCTAAACTTTGAATTAAAGGAGCTAAATATCACGTCATTTCAACCCACGAAAATAAATATATATGGAAAAATAAACCTAGGTTAAAAACTCAGGGAATGCGCATATTAATATGGGATATGTTGTCACATTGCACAGCAATAATTACAGATTTAGTATTTTTGTAAGGGGCAGGTTTAGGGTGTACACGTTAATAAAAGGCAATCTATTAGGCAGAAAAATGTAATAACCGCGGATGTAAAAAAATATAAAAATATAAATCCGCGGGTGTAAAAAATGTAAAAACCGCGGATTTGGCAACACCGATTCCTCCGCTTTCGGAGGGCGACTCGAAATCTCGCGCTTGCTTCTCGCGATATTTGTCCCGTCCGCTTTCAGACTCCATGATCTGTTGCCGAGCGGCGCGCCGCGATCGTTCATGACGCCCCTCAGCGCGTTGTGCGGCGCTCGTATCCCCGCTCGGATGGACTAGAGAGCGATCCGCGAGGATGGAGAGCGTGAAACTGAAGAAAAGCGGCGCTCCGGGTGCGGCCTTGAGATCCGCGGCCGATGAAGAAGACGACGAAGGCCAGAGAGCGTCGAACCCGCGTCAGAACCGGAGCCGGAGCCCCGCCGAGCTGAGGAAGAGGAGGGTGAGGAGGCACGCGTCCAGCGTCAGCTCGTCTCTGGACCGGCAGAGACACCGCGCCGCGGCTCCGCTGCAGCTGTGTGACCGGCAGTGGGTCCGCCACGACCTGCGCCGCGGCTCCGTGCACGTCCACGACCGGCTGACGGTGCGCTCTCTCCCGCCGCGGCTCGTGCTGTGCACCGCGGACTGCACGGCGGCCGAGATCGCGCAGCGCCTGAGCGGCAAACCGGGCTCGGTCCTGAGGCTCGCCGCCAAGACGGACGTGAACGGGAACTGCGACGGCGACCGGCTGCGGCTGCTGCTGCTGGAGAAGGAGCACCGGTTCCGTTACGACATCTACGCCGAGCCTCAGGACGAGGACTCCGTCAAGCGCTCCGCGGGCTCCGACGTGGAGAGCAGCAGCGACCTGAGCTCCGGGGCCCGGTTCGGCCGCCACCGGGACTCGCTCAGCGACGATATGACCCTGGGCACCGACGCTTCGGCTCTCGAGGGCCTGGACACGTACGCGAGCTCCTCGGACGAGCTGGAGCTGGACTGCCCGGTAACGGACGCGGCCGAGGCGGGTCCCTCCGTCGACTGGGACTCGGGTCCGGCGCTCTACGTTCAGCTGCACGGAGAGGCGGCGCGGCGTCTGGGGCCCGAGGAGAGGCCCCTGCAGATCCAGAACGACTTTCTCTTTAAACTGGGATTTAAGGACCCGTGGCGCGTGCAGGAGGAGGGCATGAACACCGAGCTGGGCTCGCTGCTGCGCTTCTACGCAGGTAAACCGGGTTCGGTTCGGACACCGATCGTGAAGAGCACGCGGGCTGGAGATCAGAATCAGATAGAGAGTCAACAGATCGGTTCAGGAGTCACTGAATCACTCCTTTCATGCGTTCTGTGAGATTTTAATTGGGCTAATATTTTCTTTGGATTAGAAATGAAAAGAAGTGTCAGGATTCAGAATCAGCTCGGGTTTAATGAGGTTTTATGCAGCTGGATGATTTTAGTTCACGGTATTCAGCAGCCATTAAATGTTAAAAGCAGACACTGAATACATGTTTAATATTTATATGTTTGACTTCTTTCTTAGCCACATGGCGGTCAGTGCTGGGAGTCAATAAGAATCAGGACTGATGATCAGAACATTTCTGACTCTGTTGATGTGTTGGTTAGAACCGGACGACATGCATCTGTTTTAATGTCTGGAGTTTATTGCTGAGATTCGTGAGGTCTTCATCTCAGACTGAATGCTTTTCTTCGGTGGTTTCTTTACAAATAATGCAAACCTACTTTTCAATCTCGTTTCAGAAGATCAGCTCTGACTGACTTGACCTCAGGGTCAGCCGCGTGTCCGAATACAGCGCTTTATTTACCTCCTGACTTCAGACCCGGTTCTAAACGAATGACGTCACGGGTCGAACTCAACGGAAGTGTCACAAACGCATGAAATATATTCTCGCTGTTGAAGGTTCGAGGCGAGCGTGCACGTGACCTCAGGGTCGGTCAGTTATTAAACAAGTCTGTGTCAAAAATAGCGACGACCCTCGATTTATTTACTTGACGGTGAATAACCCGTAAAGATGAACTCCACAGAGGATCTCTGGGTTCTCGTGACATCTCGTCTGGACCTGTGTGTTCGGTTCACGCGTCCAAAGCGTTATTTAGTTCAAAAAGAGTGTAGAAGTGAGTAACTCTCTCAGGAGTGTTTCTGAACACTTCACATGCTCCTGCAGGAGATTAGAGAGCACGTGGTGTCAGGATCAGGAGGGTCATGTATGGCACGAGCGTGTAAAAATAGCTCAACTACCCTTTATTTATTTATTTACTCGCTTTAGGAAGAACTTGACAAATGAATAACCAGTGAGGTGTTGCTTTACTGAAGCGCTCGCGGTCTGAAGGCGTCTCTGACCGGCTTCACGTGACTTCATTTACTTTACTCCTAGATAACCTTACAAACCTTCAGAGAGAGAGAGAGAGAGAGAGACAGAGAGAGAGAGAGAGAGAGAGAGAGAGAGAGAGAGAGAGAGAGAGAGAGAGAGAGAGAGAGAGAGAGAGAGAGAGAGACCGAGAGAGAGAGTGGACCTCGTTCTTCACGTCTAGAGAAGCGTTTAGAGACTCTCTGGACTCAGAAGACGTGAGACTGATTCATTGACTTCTCACCGGCGTCTTGTTTAGTATGTTACTGTGAGAGACTCATGAGAAGTGAGTGAATGACAGACATGAGATTCAGAACAAACAGGCATTCAGTGATCCTCCATGTTTATGTTCCCATGACTCTCTGTCTCTCTCTCTCTCTCTCTCTCTCTCTCTCTCTCTCTCTCTCTCTCTCTCTCTCTCTCTCTCTCTCTCTCTCTCTCTCTCTCTCTCTCTCTCTCTCTCTCTCTCTCTCTCTCTCTCTCTCTCTCTCTCTCTCTCTCTCTCTCTCTCTCTCTCTCTCTCTCTCTCTCTCTCTCTCTCTCTCTCTCTCTCTCTCTCTCTCTCTCTCTCTCTCTCTCTCTCTCTCTCTCTCTCTCTCTCTCTCTCTCTCTCTCTCTCTCTCTCTCTCTCTCTCTCTCTCTCTCTCTCTCTCTCTGTCTCTCTCTCTCTCTCTCTCTGTCTCTCTCTCTGTTTCTCTGTCTCTCTCTCTGTCTCTCTCTCTCTCTCTCTCTCTCTCTCTCTCTCTCTCTCTCTCTCTCTCTCTCTCTCTCTCTCTCTCTCTCTCTCTCTCTCTCTCTCTCTCTCTCTCTCTCTCTCTCTCTCTCTCTCTCTCTCTCTCTCTCTCTCTCTCTCTCTCTCTCTCTCTCTCTCTCTCTCTCTCTCTCTCTCTCTCTCTCTCTCTCTCTCTCTCTCTCTCTCTCTCTCTCTCTCTCTCTCTCTCTCTCTCTCTCTCTCTCTCTCTCTCTCTCTCTCTCTCTCTCTCTCTCTCTCTCTCTCTCT
>NW_025047756.1:70000-72500 GCF_018831695.1 Puntigrus tetrazona | reverse complement strand
CACTTTGTTGATTTGGTTAATAAGGATGTAACGATAAGCCGATGAATGTATCTCAGTTCTCTCTGAGATCGACTCTTGAAGTTTTGTTGTAACAGCAGATGGCGCTGCTTGCTCAAACACCACCTGAACCTAAAATAATCATTCATAAAGTTCAGAAAGGTTGAAGCGAATTACGAGAGTGTTCACTGTATTTCCATTAAACTTGCGTCATAAAAGCATAGAGAATCAATTCAAGAGAATCCCTAATCGCGATGCATTAGAAAGTCACAGGATCGATGCGTTTGTCGTTGCACTCCTGATGGCTCGTAGCTAGTCAGCGGTGATGGCGTGGTTGAGGGTGTATGACGGCCAGAGAAGAGCGCTCGAGCAGGAAAGGCTGTGGTTTCCTCTCTGAGGTTCACGCCCGGGGAAGTCATGCTTAAGATCCACGTGAGATCCTGTCCGTCTACAGCGCCAGTATAAGCGCCTCACTGGAACAGATCACTACAAAACAACAGATAACTGATTGTGAAGAAGAGCCTCAGGCCTGCTGGTAGTTGAATCAGGTTAGGTGTCGTGTTAAACCTGTGCTGAGGGTCGTGTAAAGTGGGCTGAAGCGCTCCATGCGGCGTACCGTGGGGTCCTGACCCACATACTGCTGCTGCTTTTGGGTCAGATCTGACTTGCTCTGTCTTCGAATTAAAAGCAGAAATGTTGATCTCACTGAGATGCTTGAGAGAACGTCTCACCATTCAGTGCATGACGAAGGGGTTGAGAACCAGAGAGATTACCGACATGTCAACCTGTTTTGATAAATTAGAGATTATGGCAGAAAATACTGTACATCTGTTTCTCAGTGGTGAATGTAATCTCACTATATATATATATATATATATATATAGCCTAGAGAGCACTACTGAATTATTCAGAGCTTTCAGACACATGAATCTGAATTCTGAGCTGCTGCTGACTAATTCTTCTCCACTAGTACTGGCTGCTGAATTCTGTGCTTAACTAGTACTGGTTGTGAAATTCTAAACTTTACCAGATTGAGATATCTGCTTCATTTCACTCTAGCTCTGAATTCTACTCTCCTGAAGTAACAATGATGAAGAATAAGCTTCAGTGTTTTTTGTTAATGTGCTGTAAAGAACGAAATGCAGTTTCTTCATGTTCATTCATAAGCTGGTAAAGACATAAGTTGACATAATTTGTTAATAAAGGTTTATCATCCTGTAGTTTAATTTTGTTGTGGGCTTAGTTTTAGAGTTAGTCTTTAAAACATTTCTATTGAGGAGAAGGAGGAGAAGCAGTGGGCTGTTCATCTTGACTATCTGCAAAGACATCTGGAATCGTCTATATCTCTGATCATCTCCGAGGCACAATACTATCAATAAATCACTTTTATTTATATAGATCTTTTAACAGTACAGATTGTATCAAAACACTGAACAGTATCAAATAGAAAAATAGAGTGATAGAAATGTATGAGATTGAAATAAATTTTTTTTTTTTTAAATGCAGAAACATCCTCTGTAACCAAATCAGTGATATTCACTAGAAATTAAGTGTCCTCAACTAAGCAGGCTAGAGCTGAATTCTGATCTTTACTAGTACTGATGGTTGAATTGGTCTTTACTAGTACTGACGGTTAAGTTGATGTGCCTGTGGCGTTTTCAAGTTGAGGAAGCCGCTCATGTTCTTCTCTGTTTTGCAGGAAAGCCTCACAGCATCGAGAGCTCCGAGCGCATCCAGCTCTCCGGAACATATAACGTACGGAAGGGGAAGCTGCAGCTGCCGGTGAACCGCTGGAGTCGACGGCAGGTGATTTTATGTGGCACCTGTCTGATGGTGTCCTCCGTGAAGGCCAGTCACACGGGAAAGATGCACATCCTGCCGCTGATCGGAGGAAAGGTACGTTTCTCTCAAAGCAGTGATGCTAGAGCACTCCTCCTGAGTCACACACTGATCAGAGTAGAGTAGAGTCCTGCAAGACGTTCTATATCGAGAATGATATTACTATATCCTGGTAAGGCTATACATGAAAACTCATTAAAACAACACATTTTTTTAAATAAGTGTCTTTTATATTTATATTTACTACTATGCAATTGAACTATGCAAATGAAATAATGATGAGTTTTAGGAAGGATAGAATTGTCCTAATATGTATAACGCATACAAAAGCATGCATAATATTTTGGCTAGACAGATGTGTTCATATATTTTTAATACGTTTTAATGTTAGTTTGTAATGTGACCGTGTGTTTCATATGTGAAATCATGTGTGTATGAACGTCTGTTAGGGTTGTGATTGGGTCCAGAGCGGGCAGAGGACGTGTTTAGTGAGGTGTAAAGGTTTCTGGTGGTTCTGAGAGCTGAAGAAGTTCTAAACAAACAGAACGTGCTTCATAGTCTCTCTGTGTGTTTATTTCTGTTCTAGACCGCTAGACTAAATATTGAGTGCTGTCTGTCATGTCAGCCGATCTAAACAGAGCTGTGACGCTGATGGTGTGTGTGT